>NC_057805.1:72393827-72404251 GCF_018294505.1 Triticum aestivum
TGGGCCTCGCGGGCTCGGCTGCAGCGCGGCGTACGGGCGCCACATGGCGCGCCGCAGTTGGGCGAGGGCGGTGGCGGCTTTTTTCCGGCCGGACCGGATGTGTCCGGCGGCGCGGGGTGGAAGAGACTAGGGTTTGATCTGCGAAAATTTTCGGAGGGGGGAGGTGTTTTATAGGTAGAGGGAGCTAGGAGACTCCAAATGGAGTGCGGTTTTCGCCCACACGATCGTGATCGAACGACCGAGAGCATGGAGGGGACTTAGATGGGTTTTGGGCTGTTTGGAGGTTTTTTTTGCTGCAACACATAAAAGGACTTTGCAGTTACCCGGTTAACCGTTGGAGCGTCAAACGACCTCCAAATGGAATGAAACTTGACAGGTGGTCTACCGGTGGTATACCAACGCCACTTGGCAAGCCTCGGTCCGTTCCGAGAACGTTCAACACCCGCTCACGAAAAGAAACAAGAGGGGTGCGCCGGAGGAGGTGGGAGTGCCGGATTGTAAAACGGACAACGGGGAAAATGCTCGGATGCATGAAACGAACACGTATGCAAATGAGATGCACATGATGACATGATATGAGATGCATGACATGAACAAAATGCAAAAACAAAAGACAAAACCCGACCACGGAGGGAATATCATAACACATAGCCAAAAATGGCAAGAGTTGGAGTTACAAATATGGAAAGTTACATCCGGGGTGTTACAAAACCTCTGCACTTGGAGGCCCAACAACGTCTACAAGGAGAAGGTTGCGTAGTAGACATCAAGCTCTTTTCTGGCGCCGTTGCCGGGGAGGTGAGTGCTTGAAGGTATATCTTTAGATCTTGCAATCAAATCTTTTAGTTTCTTGTTTTATCACTATTTTAGTCTATAAAAGAAAACTACAAAAAAATGGAATTAAGGGTGCCTCATATGCTTCATCTTTTTAATGTCTTCCCTGAAATTAAGGATTCCGATAATTGTGCTCAATTGCTAGAGGAAGAATGCATTAAAATGTTTGGCACTAAATCTTTCAATGATGAGCATGATTGCAATGTTGTTAGTATGGATTCTTTGAATGCCCATGATGCTAACGATATGCAAAGCCACAAGCTTGGGGATGCTATGTTTGATGAAGATGATATGTTTAGTCCCCCAAGTTTTGATGAGCAAATTTATTATGATGAAAGCATGCCTCCTATTTATGATGATTATTGTGATGACATGTATGCTATAAAGAATAAAGATAACCATGAAACTTGTCATCATGATTTTAATTTTCAATTGGATTATGCTTCACATGATAATTATTTTGTTGAGTTTGCTCCCACTACTATTCATGAGAAGAAATTTGCTTATGTGGAGAGTAGTAAAATTTCTATGCTTGTGCATCATGAAAATAATTCTATATGTGCTGGTTATATCGTTGAATTCATTCATGATGCTACTGAAAATTATTATGAGGGAGGAACATATGCTTGTAGGAATTGCAATAATATCAAGTTTCCTCTCTATGTGTTGAAAATCTTGAAGCTATGCTTGTTTTGCTTTCCTATGCTAGTTGATTCTTGTTCCCATAAGTTGTTTGCTCACAAAATCCCTATGCATAGGAAGTGGGTTAGGCTTAAATGTGCTAGTCATATGCTTCATGATGCTCCCGTTATGTTTCAATTCTTATCTTTTATGTGAGCATCCTTGTCATCATCATGCCTAGCTAAAAAGGCAATAAAGAAAAGCTCTTGTTGGGAGACAACCCAATATTTAACTTTACTGTTTTTGTGTGTTCACATGATTATGATACTGTAGTAATCATGTTTCATAGCTTTTGTTTCAATAAAGTGCCAAGTAAGACCTTTAGGATAACCTACGGTGATAGTTAATTTGATCTTGCTGAAAAACAGAAACTTTTGCGCGCACGAGATTAGTTTTCATAAATCACAGGAACGTGCTTTTCAGTTGATTCTTTTTGCAGAAGATTAATAAAAAATTTGCTTAGGACTTCCTAATTTGGGAATTTTTGGAGTTCCAGAAGTATACTTTGATACAGATTACTACAGACTGTTCTGTTTTTGACAGATTCTGTTTTCTATGTGTTGTTTACTCATTTTGATGAATCTATGAGTAGTATCGGAGGGTATGAACCATAGAGAAGTTGGAATACAGTAGATATTACACCAATATGAATTTAGAATGAGTTCATAACAGTACCTAAATGGTGATTTATTTTATTATACTAACGGAGCTTACAAGTTTTTTGTTGAGTTTTGTATTGTGAAGTTTTCAAGTTTTGGGTAAAGATTCGATGGACTATGAAATAAGGAGTGGCATGAGCCTAAGCTTGGGGATTCCCAAGGCACCCCAAGGTAATATTCAAGGACAACCAAGAGCCTATGCTTGGGGATGCCCCGGATGGCATCCCCTCTTTCATCTTCGTTCATTGGTAACTTTACTTGGAGCTATATTTTTATTCACCACATGATATGTGTTTTGCTTGGAGCGTCATTTTGTTTTATTTTGTTTTGCTTTCTATTTGAATAATATCTCAAGATCTGAAATTCTTAAATGATAAAAAGTCTTCACATAGCTACATAATTATTTAACTACTCATTGATCTTCACTTATATCTTTTGGAGTAGTTTGTCATTAGCTCTAGTGCTTCACTTATATATTTTAGAGCACAAAGGTGGTTTTATTTTGAAGAAATAGATGAACTCTCATGCTTCACTTATATTATTTTGAGAGTCTTTTAGAACAGCATGGTAATTTGCTTTGGTTATGAATTTAGTCCTAATATGATGGGCATCCAAGAGGGATATAATAAAAACTTTCATATAAAGTGCTTTGAATACTAAGAGAAGTTTGATTCCTTATGATTGTTTTGAGATATGAGGATGGTGATATTAGAGTTATGCTAGTGGAGTAATTGTGAATTTGAGAAATACTTGTGTTGAAGTTTGTGATTCCCGTAGCATGCACGTATGGTGAACTGTGATGAAGTTGGAGCATGATTTATTTATTGATTGTCTTCCTTATGTGTGGAGGTCGTGATCGCGCGATGGTTAACTCCTTCCAACCCTTCCCCTAGGAGCATGCGTGTAGTACTTTGTTTTGATGACTTGTAGATTTTTGCAATAAGTATGTGAGTTCTTTATGACTAATGTTGAGTCCATGGATTATACACACTCTCATCCTTCCACCATTGCTAGCCTCTCTTGTGCCGCGCAACTCTCGCCGGTACCATAAACCCACCATATACCTTCCTCAAAACATCCACCATACCTACCTATTATGGCATTTCCATAGCCATTCCGAGATATATTGCCATGCAACTTTCCACCGTTCCATTTATTATGACACCCTTCATCATTGTCATATTGCTTTGCATGATCATGTAGTTGACATCGTATTTGTGGCAAAGCCACCATTCATAATTCTTTCATACATGTCACTCTTGATTCATTGCATATCCCGGTACACCGCCGGAGGCATACACGTAGTGTCATATTTTGTTCTAAGTATCGAGTTGTAATTCTTGAGTTGTAAGTAAATAGAAGTGTGATGATCTTCATTATTAGAGCATTGTCCCAGTGAGGAAAGGATGATGGAGACTATGATTCCCCCACAAGTCGGGATGAGACTCCGGAAAAAAAAAGAGGCCATAAAAAAAGGAGAGAAAGGCCCAAACAAAAAAATGAGAGAAAAGAGAGAAGGGACAATGTTACTATCCTTTTACCACACTTGTGCTTCAAAGTAGCATCATGATCTTCATGATAGAGAGTCTCTTATTTTGTCACTTTCATATACTAGTGGGAATTTTTCATTATAGAACTTGGCGTGTATATTCCAATGATGGGCCTCCTCAAATAGCCCTAGGTCTTCGTAAGCAAGCAAGT
Source organism: Triticum aestivum (assembly GCF_018294505.1). Lineage (NCBI taxonomy): Eukaryota > Viridiplantae > Streptophyta > Magnoliopsida > Poales > Poaceae > Triticum > Triticum aestivum. The sequence continues at coordinate 72,397,703 of NC_057805.1, forward strand.
TGGATGCACACCCACTTAGTTTCTTTTATTGAGCTTTCATACACTTATAGCTCTAGTGCATCCGTTGCACGGCAATCCCTACTCACTCACATTTATATCTATTGATGGGCATCCCCATAGCCCGTTGATACGCCTAGTTGATGTGAGACTATCTTCTCCTTTTTGTCTTCTCCACAACCACCATTCTATTCCACATATAGTGCTATGTCCATGGCTCACGCTCATGTATTGCGTGAAAGTTGAAAAAGTTTGAGAATACTAAAGTGTGAAACAATTGCTTGGCTGAAACCGGGGTTGTGCATGATTTAAATATTTTGTGTGAGGAAGATAGAGCATAGCCAGACTATATGATTTTGCAGGGATGAACTTTCTTTGGCCATGTTATTTTGAGAAGACATAATTGCTTTGTTAGTATGCTTGAAGTATTATTATTTTTATGTCAATATTAAACTTTTGTCTTGAATCTTATGGATCTGAATATTCATGCCACAATAAAGGAAATTACATTGATAAATATGTTAGGTAGCATTCGACATCAAAAATTCTGTTTTTATCATTTACCTACTCGAGGACGAGCAGGAATTAAGCTTGGGGATGCTTGATACGTCTCCAATGTATCTATCATTTTTAATTGTTCCATGCTATTATATTATCCATCTAGGATGTTTTATATGCATTTATATGCTATTTTATATGATTTTTGGGATTAACCTATTAACCCAGAGCCCAGTGCCAGTTTCTGTTTTTCCTTGTTTTTGAGTATCGTAGAAAAGGAAAATGAAACAGAGTCCAATTGACCTGAAATTTCATGGAGCTTATTTTTGGACCAGAAGAAGGCCATGGAGTAAAAGAGTTGGGCCAGAAGAGTCCCGGGCTGCCCACGAGGGTGGGGGCACGCCCACCCCCTGGGCGCGCCTCCCTACCTCGTGGACAGCCCGGAGACCCCCCTGACTTGTTCTCGACGCAAAACCCCATATATATACAGAAACCTCCAGAAAATAACATAGATCGGGAGTTCCGCTGCCGCAAGCCTCTGTAGCCACCAAAAACCAATCGGGACCCTGTTCCGGCACCCTGCCGGAGGGGGGGGGAATCCCTCTCCGGTGGCCATCTTCATCATCCCGGCGCTCTCCATGACGAGGAGGGAGTAGTTCACCCTCGGGGTTGAGGGTATGTACCAGTAGCTATCTGTTTGATCTCTCTCTCTCTCTCTCTCTCTCTCTCTCTCGTGTTCTTGATTCGGCACGATCTTGATGTATCACGAGCTTTGCTATTATAGTTGGATCTTATGATGTTTCTTCCCCTCTACTCTCTTGTAATATGGATTGAGTTTTCCCTTTGAAGTTATCTTATCGGATTGAGTCTTTAAGGATTTTAGAACACTTGATGTATGTCTTGCGTGGGATGCCCGTGGTGACAATGGGGTATTCTATTGATTCACTTGATGTATGTTTTGGTGATGAACTTGCGGGTTCAGTGACCTTTGGAATCTATGCATAGGGGTTGGCACACGTTTTCGTCTTGACTCTCCAGTAGAAACTTTGGGGCACTCTTTGAAGTTCTTTGTGTTGGTTGAATAGATGAATCTGAGATTGTGTGATGCATATCGTATAATCATACCCATGGATACTTGAGGTGACATTGGAGTATCTAGGTGACATTAGGGTTTTGCTTGATTTGTGTCTTAAGGTGTTATTCTTGTACGAACTCTATGATAGATCGAATGGAAAGAATAGCTTTGTGATATTTTACTACGGACTCTTGAATAGATCGATCAGAAAGAATAAATTTGAGGTGGTTTCGTACCCTACAATAATCTCTTCGTTTGTTCTCTGCTATTAGTGACTTTGGAGTGACTCTTTGTTGCATGTTGAGGGATAGTTATATGATCCAGTTATGTTATTATTGTTGAGAGAACTTGCACTAGTGAAAGTATGAACCTTAGGCCTTGTTTCCTATCATTGCAATACCGTTTACGCTCACTTTTACCTCTTGATACCTTGCTGTTTTTATATTTTTAGATTACAAAAACCTATATCTACCATCCATATTGCACTTGTATCATCATCTCTTCGCCGAACTAGTGCACCTATACAATTTACCATTGTATTGGGTGTGTTGGGGACACAAGAGACTCTTTGTTATTTGGTTGCAGGGTTGTTTGGGAGAGACCGTCTTCATCCTACACCTACCATGGATTGATAAACCTTAGGTCATCCACTTGAGGGAAATTTGCTACTGTCCTAGAAACCTCTGCACTTGGAGGCCCAACAACGTCTACAAGAAGAAGGTTGCATAGTAGACATCAGGCAGCGTCCCATCACGCGCGTGGGTTGGTAGGCGGCCTGGCCGGCTGGCGCCATGTGGCGCGCGAATAGCTGGCGACTAGCCTAGAGCTAGGCTAGCGCTCCACCTGGTTCCCGCCGCGATGCTTCAAAAACCACTAGGCGGCCGCCTGGTCACATCCGGCTCCTGGCAGTCCGCGCCCCGGAGGGCGGACGAAGCAAGATTAATAGAATACTCGGAGTAGGAAGCTGCTGAGGCCTCACGCCTCTTTTCAGCCGCGGCGCCCACCAGCTTCGGGGACTACTGTCGGAGTAATTAGCCATGGGTAGCCTCATCAGCTCCCCATGGCGTTTCAAGACATCGGGGCCGGCTACACCCCTCAGGAATCCAGGACCAAGGTGCCACCTTCTCACCGCCAGCTGGTCCGAGCGGCCGGCTGCCAGAAGGCGGCAGGGCCCAGAAGGCGGCCTCAAAGTGAGCCGACTGCTAGCAGGCGGCCTCCGGAGAGGCCGGCTCCTAGCAGGCGGCCCCAAGCGTTCTCAGAGTCCGCACCCACATAAATACGATGAGACAGGGCGTGGCTCCAGCACGCCTCGCCACCCCTATCCTAGGGCCTAGCGTGGCCACAGTACGCCGTATCCGACGGAGATCTCCCGTCCGGCGCAGCACTGTTGCCACGCTAACCCTAACATCACCCCTGTCAGAGGGAGCCATGCTCCCACGATGGGCTGTCGGTACGGCCTGCAGGCGGCGGGCCCTACTTGACGGCGAGAAACCAGAGGGCGGCTGTCCCTGGCCAGCCGGCTCAGAGGAGGCCGGCAGATGACCAGGCGGCCCTCCCCCTCTTGGGGATTTGTGCGCCATTAACCAGAAGAGATGGGGAGTGGCTACAGTGAAAGCCCGCCAGGCGGCGGTACTGTAGCCACGCCTCCCCCGCCAAAGCATGCATCATTAGCTGCATCGCTACAGTATCAAGCAGCAGGCAGGACCCACAAGCGGCGGGCACGGCCTGCCGGCCAATTACCAGACAAACGGCGGGACCCACCAGCCAGCGGAGAAGCCGGCGGCCAGAGACACTGACGGCCCGGGCCTACACCCGGCCGGATTACCATTGTACCCCTGGGGGGTAGGCCTATATAAACCCCCCAGGGCACCCATGCAAAGGGTTCAGCCTCTTGTTCACCCACACACCCAAATAGAGAGAGGAAGTTAGGGCTAGACTTGTTCTTCTTCCCTCTCTAGAGAAACAGCTCAAGGAGCAAGCTTGTAGCCACCATTGTTGCTTGAGTGATCATGCGGAGACCCCGCAGAGCAGGAGTAGGGGTGTTATCTCCTAGGAGAGCCCCGAACCTGGGTAAGATTCGCCGGCGTGCATGTCTTCGCCTTATCCCGTTTCCTGGCACCGGCGACGTCTTACTAGCCCCCACCATGATAAGCCATCCTTTGGCATATGTCGCACCAAACCCCCGACAGTATGCATGTCCGACAAATTACAACATTTGAAATACAAGCATGGTCTAGGTCCACATGCGAATGATACTCGATAGAATGTTCAAATGAGGCATGCGGGAGGATGGACTCGACTGGAGGGCGGCATGATCGATGGAGAAGAGGGTTGGAGAGGAATGAGAAATAAGCAACACCACATGATTATAATTGAACGGCTCATATAAAAAATAAGTTGTCTCGTTTTCCCTTCCATCTTGGTCACGGAGTAAGATACCCCCTCCATTTTTATTTACTCTGCATATTAGGTTTGACTGAAGTCAAACTTCATAAAATTTGACCAAATTTATAGAAAAATATGAACATTTACAATTGCAAATCTATATGATGTGAAAGTATATTCAATAATGAATCTAATGGTATTGATTTGTTATTGTATATGTTATTATTTCTGTCTATAAACTTTGTCAAAGTTTACAAAGTTTGACTTTGAGCAAAGCTAAAATGCGGAGTAAACAAAAACAGAGGGAGTACGCAAGGACTAGTATAGTTACTACTGCCGGAACATGGTAAGTTGGACCCCAAAATGCGGGCACGGCCCGGGCACACCTCAATTATTCCTTCAAACAGACGGACACCTACATTTAGCACACCATCCGGGTACTTAATCAAGTGTTATGCTTCACTAGTTGAAAAGGAAAAGGGTGGCACCGTACCCAAAACCACCACACTTGGGGCTAGGGGAACAACTTGGTACTGTACCACATTTGAACCAGGGCACAAAAACCACCTGTTCTGCGCCTAATGCGCAACGCGGAGCACTGACGCTCGAATTTGGCCAGGGAAACAGGGAAACCGACATGTGGGGCACACATGTTGGGATGATGTCGCGTAGACTAGTCCAATGGAAGAGCTGGCCCACGACCTCCTCGCCACCGGCAACCGTTCATGTGGGTCGTGGGGGGCAGCAACATGGTGCAGCTCCCGCACCGCCTCTTGACTCGGCGACCGCGGTGGGCGACATGCTCATCGTCGCTGGACACGGTCGACTTCAGTGTGCCGAGGGTGGCGGTAGCGCTGTGGCACGACCAGCAGATCAACACCCGCTTGTCAAGGATGCACGGGGCACTGGAGTGCGCGCGCGCCGCGACGCATCTGCGGAGTGGTGTAGCGCGGGCAACTGCATCCCCAGGACCTCAGACCATGCCGGGTCGTCTTGGTTTTTCATTGACACGTGGGGATCACATGTGAGCAATGGGCATCTCCAACGTTGCCACGACCACAACTGACTACCCTGGCACACCAAAAACCCTTGTCCCTCGCGCCGTCGTGCGGTGCGTTCCCAGCCGGCGCCACCTGCCCGCATTCATGCCGTCCATCCGTATGCCGTCTTTAAGAGGCTCAGTGCCCGAGGAACCAACTCCGGCGACTTAATGATGCACCCGGACGCTTGGCCTCACCGGAATGCTCTACTTAAAGCTGCAATGCCCAGCTAAACTCGACACCATAGAGCATCGTCCTGCTACCTGGCACCACATCCGCCATGACCGCGAGCGCGAACGCTTTGTGGGAGATCTTGTCTTTGGGGATGAAGCTCGAGGTCGCTGCCCTCGCTCAAGTCGCCGCTCGCGACGCAATAGCGGCGTAGTCGAACGCGGACGCGACCGCACAAGCGGTGGCCACGCTGGCGGCCGACGATAGGAGCACCGTCAGCCACGCGTCCTACTTGCCACCGTCCAACGTCCGGCACCGCCGAGGTCGGGGACTCCTCCAAGGATGAGTAGGGCATGGGAGGCGGTAGGGCATGGTGTGCCAACTGGCCGGTCCGTCTCCCGTGTTCTACTCTTCCTCGCCGGAGACTGCACCTTCACTTCACGGGTCTTGAAGCCCGCCCCCGTACATGGAGATCGCTGATGGAGGACGTAGGTCGTCCGTAGAATAGGTTTAGGGTCGGGTTTCTTTTATTTTTCTGTCATATAAAAGTTCGAAATGTAATGAAAATCTGCTGTGTTTGCATTAATCTCGTCCGGTGTATATGAATATTCACAATAATAGTAAGATATATTGTAGGAGTATATGGAATGATGATTCGTTTTTGTGTGTATAAACTTAGAAGGTTTGACCCGAGACAAAGCTAACATGCGAAGTAAATAAACACATAGGGTCTACATACACAATTTATCTTAGGCACTCCAATAGTACGTCCACTACACATTCACGCATTTCACATCTTTCTACATATACGGGAACCTACGAAAGGGTTAACGTAAATGGCCTCTCTCTCTCTTTCCTACCTGATTTTCATGGTGGTGGGCCCCTCCCTCCCCCAATCTACAATCAACAGCTCACACGTTTCACATTACGTTAATTACGTAACTGGGATTACGTAGGTGTAGCATTACTCGTCCTAAAAACCCAACTAGGCCAACCTCCCAACATATCGCGCGGGAAAAGACCCGACCGCGCCGTTTTATTTGGATTATCGGATTACTAGTAGTAGTATCAATGGATCGCGTGAAGCACCAAGTTTTTTTTGAGGGGGCGAAGCACCAAGTTTAAAAGGAAAAAAGGCGGTACATTCACAGCACCCCTGTCGCGGTCGCATTGCACCCCACACACGTTTGGTCCTGCACACGGCTCATGCAAATGGAACGCGCTTCGGCTTGCCTCTTCACTGACACGTGGGACTGCACTTGGAGAAACCGACCATGCGCCAAACTCCCCCCGCCCACCGCGCGAACACCCCCCCCAAATTCCCCCCAAATCCCAAATTCAACCGCCATTCGGCCAACTAGCCAATAATATTCCCCAAACCCC
>NC_057805.1:72404603-72455346 GCF_018294505.1 Triticum aestivum
CCTCCCCGCTGCGCCGATACGTCGGCGCCATGGTTCGGCGAGGGGACGCACGGCGATCCTCTCGCTCCCATAGTACGCTCTCATAGACTACCGTCCTCTAGCTACGCCGCCACCGCTGGCGACGTTCTTGTGGAGACGCACGGCAGTCAGCGCCGCCACCGCTGGCAACGTTCATGTGGAGACGCACGGCAACTTCTCCCATGGTACGCGCATTCTAGACTGAGGCCCCATGCATGTCGGTGTAGCGCTGAATGTTAGCTGATAGACGTTGTTAATCTCACTGTTTGCCGAAGTAGTTTACAGTCAATATGCTCTTCTTAAGGAGCTTACTTGCCCTGTTCTGCACTCAATCTTCTTAGCTGAGATGGCATGCCAAGCCCGATTAGTTGCTAAAATATCCTGCCATATATTTATTGTGACGTAGATTGCCATGGTCTAGTAGCCAATCAGTTAGGTGAAATAGCTCTACACCGTTTTATACTCGATCTTTGTTGCTGAGATGGCCTTCGATAGTTCGATGGCTGTGTGCTCGGCCTCATTGATTGCTGAAACAGCCTGCCTAGTTTATCACTCAAATCTGTTTGCTGAATTAGCTTTACATATATTTCGTTACTTAGATCTGCTTGTCCAAATATCTTGCCATAGCTTTAGACATCGACGTAGGTATTTTTTCTGGACTTCATAAAAAAGCATATATGTTTTTCCTGTAATATCTAGTAGAAGAACTAATTTGTATGTCTAACAGATGGATAGGACTTGGATAACTTCTGCTCGAAGATTTTCCGCTGCATATGTCGAGGGGGTTGAAAACTTCATGAACTTTATCAGAGCTGAGTACGGTGGTCCGAAATCAGATGTGCTCTGCCCGTGTAGCAGTTTTATGAATTCAGTTAAAAGACCCCAGTCAACTACGCAAAATCATCTACACTTGTATGGGATGTCGGTCACATATACTAGGTGGGTTCATCATGGTGAAGCTGTGAACGTCAATGTTACTAACTATGTGGAAGTAGCAGATCACCATCTTGATCTGCCTGATGCTCAGGTGGAAGAGGAGGAGGAGGTGGTGGTGGCAGAGCCAGTGAGTTTGACCGACATTGAAACAATGCTCAGAAATGCTCGTGCATTTCGTGAACTTTCACCAACAGAAGAAAAACGATGGGCCCGCATGTTGGAACAATGCAACATGTGGCTGTCACCTCAGGAAATAAGCTATTAGTATTCTCAGCTATGGTCACCTTTCTTCAGGTGAAGACATCTGAGCGGATGACCAACAAATCATTCGATGCGATGTTGGCTGCTTTTCGCAAATCTTTCCCAGATGCATTTGAGCTACCACACACCTACAGTAAAATGAATAATTTCCTTCGTGCAGTTGGAATTGGATATGATATGATCCATGTTTGTAAGAATAATTGTGTTCTATTCCGGAAGGATTATGCCAACTCAAGTGAATGCCCAAAATGCAAATCATCAAGATGGAAAGATTATACCAAGATTCCTCATAATGTTCTGAGACATTTTCCAATTATACCAAGATTGCAGAGGTTGTTTCATGATGCTGAAACAAGAGAGGATGTACTGTGGCATTCTAGGAACCAAGAGTACAGAGATCAGAATGTAATGAGCCATCCATCTCATGGTAGTGACTGGAAAAGCTTCAATCAGAAACACAAAAAGTTTGCTGCTGACCCGAGAAACATTAGACTTGGCTTAGCTTCAGATGGATTTAACCCATTTGGCCACCAGAGCGGCACATATAGCATGTGGCCAGTGCTTGTTATCCCTTACAACATCCCTCCAAATGTCTACACCAAAGAATCAAACTACATGATGGCCTTGCTCATCCTAGGTCCAAAAAGTCCTGGAAAGGATTTTGATTTATTCATGGAGCCTCTTGTGGAGGAACTTCAACAGTTATGGAGGGGTGTTCTCACTCGAGACCTATATAGTAGCCCACCAGGTGATTTCTTTCCGCGTGCTGTTATAATTTGGTGCATCCATGATTATTCGGCTTTGGGAACTATGTCAGGGCAAACGACACATGGTTACAATGCATGCCTTCGCAGTGACAGGAATCCACTGTCATACGCAATACTTAGCAAGATATGTTACATCGGACACCGCCGTTTCTTTGCCAAGGACAAGCCGCGTCCTACAAAATACCGAAGACATGTGTTCAATGCAAAGCATGAAAACCGTGATGTGCCAAAGAGGCTCACCGCCGATGAGTTGCAAGTGGAATTAGAGAAGGTCAGACATATTACACCAGGAAACCATCCTGATAATGGTAGCGGGAAAAGGAAGTGTGGCAGGGCAGAAGAGAGATTATTGTTTACCCGCAGGTCCACTTTGTGGGACTTGGAGTATTAGAAAGATTTGGATCTGCGGCATAATCTTGATGTGATGCACATCGAGAAAAATATATGTGACAACATTATCGGCACACTTCTTAATATTGAAGGCAAGACGAAAGATACCTTAAAATCTAGGATTGATTTGACACACCTGGGTATCAGAAAGGATTTGCAGATGCAAGATGAAGGTAAACCACGGGATATGGCACCAGCTGTGTACGTCTTGGACAATGTAAAAAGAAAAGAATTCCGCGAGGTCCTGTCATGTGTGAGATTCCCACATGGATTTGCTTCCAACCTTGAAAGGAGAGTCGGTGCAGATGGCAACAAGGTACAAGGGTTGAAAACTCATGACTGCCACGTCCTACTTCAAAGGGTTTTACCTGTTATCCTTAGAGGATTGGGCCGCCCTGACTTATACAGAGCAGTTGCAGAGTTGGGACAATTCTTCAGGGAACTCCGCAGTAGAAATATCAGGATAGATGCTTTGGAGCGTCTTAGAGACATGATACCAACTATCCTATGTGACCTTGAGAAGATATATCCTCCAGCCTTCTTTGATGTGATGGTGCATTTGGCTGTTCATCTACCTGATGAGGCACTACTTAGAGGTCTAGTACAGTATGGCTGGATGTACCCTATTAAAAGGCGGCTAGGCACTTTCACGGGCTATGTTAGGAACAGAGCTAGACTCGAGGGTTCCATTGCAGAGGCCTACATTGCTACAGAAGCATTGACATTCTGCTCAAAATACATTGAGACAGCTGATCAGCTTAGCAAAGAGGTGGGTGAAGACAATCCCGGGCTCAATGTTTTCGATTGTTCTGTTCGAGTTACAGGGAACAGTTGGCAAGACGACAAACGTAAAGATTTGGACAAAATGGTTTGGTATGTGTTGAATAACTGTCCTGAGATACTACCTTATATCAAGTAAGTGCTAAGTACTACAGCTTATACATCGTAATCTACTAAACTTGCAGCACATTCTTATATATTTAGATGTTTGACACAATCACTATGTTGTGCAGCATCTACAAAAAGGAGTTACTGCCGCAAAATCCAAGAAACATTGACAAACTGGTTATGACAGGATTTGCGAAATGGTTCAAGAGCCATGTAAGCTTTTGAATTGCACTGTTAGTTTTTTAAATATATTGAGTACATAAGATGATCAGCTTGTCTATTTTCTAACCATAGGTTAAGAAGATGTGGGAGGATGGGCAGGCAGTTGAGGATGCCCTTTACGCACTAGAAGTGGGTCCTGATACTCGAGTAAGACATTATGAATCTTGCATTGTTGGAGATGTGCGCTACAACACCCTTGCACGCGACGAAGGCAGGAAGAAACAAAACAGTGCCATCATGAGCACAGATACGTACGCCAGAGAGACAACTGAAATGTATGCTAACATAACAGACATTGTTCAGTTGCAGTATATCTCCAGTTTCGAGGTTCATCGGCGTGTGGTTCTATTGTGCTGTCGTTGGTATAACCTGTTTTCTAGGATCGCAAAACCCAGAGCTGATGATTATTTCAAATCCATCAATGTCAAGGCGGCGTACCAGACCAACGAGCCTTTTATTTTGGCAAATCAAGCAACACAAATATTTTTCTTGGAAGACACATTTGCACGTAGCGATGACTAGGGAGTATTGCAAAGGTTTGATCAGAGGAACTGGTTTAATGAAGTTGCACAACAAGATGATGCTTACACTACTCCTGATGTACAAGTTCCACAGATGTTCCTAATATCTTTGAGAAACATCACGTCAATGACGCTGGCGAAAAGATTGCCTGTTGGGCTGTGGACATACAAGAGTTGATCAAGAAGAAGCCAACGTTCAAGGACATTGAGGATGAAGAGGAAGATGACACTGTGGGGAATTACGATTCAGACTGATACACATGGTGAAGATGTTGACGCTGCTGCTGCGGATGATGATTAGATTGCTTTTGTCATATTTGCCAGTCAGAAGACATTTTTTATCTACTATGTGAAATTGTGTTTTCTATGACAACTGAAACCTGATGAACTTGTTGTTTAGTATTTTGCTGTGAGAACATCACTTATTATGTATGTTGATTTGTGTTTGGTGATTGTATGATGACTAAAACATAATGACATTGTTGTTTAGTTGTACTCATATTTGGCTGTGAAACTTGAATTTAATGACATAGTTTGCTGTTGGACTGCAATTTGCTCGATTTCCTCGAATGGGAACAAAGCTGACCCGACAGGGCCTCTGCTAATTTATTTATTTATTAGAAAAAGGGCCTCTGCTATTTATTTATTTATGAGCAAAAGGGGATACCCCCCGATTTCCGTTAATAGAAATCATTAGATGTTCACAACACTACGCCCAGCCTGCTAAACAGGTTTCATTCATTACTAGTTTTAGAAAAGTGCTCATGTCATAGCCACTGAATACATCACGAGTGCTACATACACTGCAAATAAAGAGACAATCATCCTACAGAGCACATAGATTTTGCCCATTATCTTCACAAGATCTTTCATCTCCTCATTGCTGTCAAGGCCATTCAGCAGCTGTTGCTTGGCCATGATCAGAGGAACTGCATCTTTAACCTTCTGCTCTGCATCTTCCTCTTCTGCCGTTCCTTCAGTTACTTGTCCAACACCCCAACCTGCTGGTATTGGGATTCCTCGGGTAACCAAATAATCAGCGTAGTTTCATTCCCCCACATCAGCAACTTCCCAGAAATACAAATCACACAAATCATCCCTTTTCTGCACGAATCAAATTGGAAGATCATCAACCAAACTATTAAAAAAATCAGCAATTGAAAGCAGCAGAACAACATTTAAACATATTATTACCCCATGATTCGGGCATTTGTAGAAGACTCGGCCAGGGTTGAGGATTGTGGTTGAGACACGACGGATGACTCTGTGTGATTTGCAGCAGTGGCACCACACCAACGGCAGCGGGTTCCGATGAGCAACCGGCTGCGGTGCATGTGCCGGCGGGTGTGTGACGAGACCCACAGGCAATGGTACGGGTGGCGACTTGGCGCATATCTAGTTGTTGCCTGCTGAAGAGTTGGTGGACGAGCAACCAGCGGACATGGTTGCTGCGGCCAGAGCTTCTGATGCTAGGCAGAGTAAGTAGAGAAGAGGAGAAGCGAACGTTGGATATGTCAGTTTCATTACTTGAAGAGTAGCATAGCACCATATATAGTCATAGTCTAGGTTTGGATTCGAACCAGCTATAGGAGCACGTCTCTTTTTTTTCTAAAACTCAGCAACGTCTCTTTACTGGTACACTAGCTTGTTCTGTATGCATTCTCAAGTCTTTGAATTTTTTTTGTGAGGAAGGAAGGAGGACAAAATTGAGAGTTCCTGGGACTCGAACCCAAGACCTCTCAGTTGAAAACCAAGGGTGCTAGTCACTTATGTGGCAAACGTTCCCTAGGTGGAGGACGGCAGACAAATGCCTTTTCCTCGCAGTTTTAGTTGCGACGCAAGATCGAACGGTCGCAGTTTCGGGAATGTTATCAGGCGAACGAGCCCAGTTTTTCTTTTCTTCCTATATATATAAAAGTATGCTACTTGGTGTCGGCTTAGTCAACAAACGATTGTGCCAACCTTGACCGTTGGATTGACATTCAACATCTGTCGTGTTTCTTTAGTCTCTTCTTCCTCCAGCCACCAAAGCCAAACCAGCGCCAGCGGGACTGCCTGCTCCCGCCTCCCACGACTGGCTGTGTTGCCGCGCACGCATCATGGCCACATCGCACCCTAAAACTCTGCGCATCTTCCCTGGCTCCTGTACGTTCCCGTCCGAGGCCTCACCATCGTCCTCCGCCTTAGTTCTCTCGCCGCGGCGCCGCCCTCCGGTGTTGTCAACATGGTCAACAACCGAGAGGAATAAGGAGATGACTGTACATGGTGAGGATGACAGTAGGGACCCAGCAGCGCGCGCAGTTTTTTTCGGGACGGAGAAGGGTATCAACTGGGTTGTGCGGGAGCTGTGGCCCATCTAGCCCAGGTTTTATTTCATATGTTTACCACATGACCAGCCCAGTTTGTTCTTTTCCTTTCGGAAAATGGCTAGCCCAGCTATTTTGTATTTTGCAGAATAACCAACATAGTCCTACTTGCTTTTCTACACCCTACTGGGCCGGAAATCTTTCAAGACGAGGAGGGATGAATTCGGGCTTGCCCAGAAAATGGGCTATAAGTAATAATAAATGGCAGTAAAATGAAAAAATATAGCAAACAGGCAATTAGTTCCAAAATACTTTTTTTTTAGGATTTTGATATTTTAAATTTCATTGTTTTTGTGCGGGTAAAATTTCATTGGATTTAATTTTAGGTATGTTTAATTTTTAAATTAATTTGAATCTACCTAGAAATTTCGGGCTGTATGTTGTTTGGGACAGATTTGGAGGCTGACTTGCAGGTCTACTAGGTTGACGTGTACGAAAGGCTTTGTCAACTTAGTCCACAAACGATTCTAGCAACAGTGACCGTTGGATGTTAATCCAACGGCGGTGCTGCTTCTTCAATATCTGATCTTCTTGCTCCAGCCGCCCAAACCAGCGCCGGTGGGACTGCCTGCTCCCGCCTCCCGTGGCCGGCTGTGCTGCCGCACAGGCCGCACCGCCCCACCCTACTCCATCGCTGTCCAGGCCATTCCTCTACTCACCCACACCTCCTGTTATTTTCCGGCGACGGCAGCCGAACCAGTAAACCCTCGTACTCCCCACCGCGTGGGCATCCACTTCTGAGTCTTCATCGGCTCCATGTTGTTCCCTTCCTAGGCCTCGCCGTCGTCCACCGCCATAGTGCTCTCGGCGTGGCGTGGTCAACGTGGTCAACGAGCGACATCCGTCGGAAGTGGACTGTACGTGGAGAGTCTGACAGCTGGGTCCATGGCCGCACACAAGGAAATGCCTCCTTATTACGCGCAAAATAATGATTCCTCCACCTGACAGCTGGGACCCATCGGAAGGGCCTCTGTATTTCGTGAAAAAAAACGTTCCCCCCGCTGTCAGCTCGGACCCACCAGCTATATCTTCGCACGCAAGGAAGTGCCTCCTTATTACGCACAAAAAATGGATACTCCCCTGCTAGCTGGGACCCACCATAGTGGGAGGCTAACTTGTGGGCCTACTAAGTTGACGCGGACGGAGGGCTTTGTCAACTTAGTCAATATGAATGATTCTAGCTCCAGAGACCGTACGATGTCCATCCAACGGTCGTAGTGTTTCTTCAACCTCTGGTCTTCTTGCTCCAGCCGCCCAAACCAGCGTTGGTCGTGCTGCCTGCTACTGCCTCCCGTGGCCGGCTGTGCTGCCGCGGAGGCCTCACCGCCCCTACTACTCCCACCGCTGGCCAGGCCATCCCTCTACTCACCCACACCCCCTGTTATTCTGCGGCGATGGCAGCCTCGCACCGCAGCTGAACCAGTGAACCCTCGTACTCCTCTCCGCGTGGGCATCCACTTCCGCGTCTTCCCCGGCTCCGTGTTGTCCCCTTCCTAGGCCTCGCCGTCGTCCACCGCCTTGGTACTCTCGGCGCGGCGTGGTAAATGTGGTCAAGGAATGACTTCCATCGGAAGAGTACTGTACGTGGAGAGGCTGACAGCTGGGTCCACGGCCGCAGCAAGGAAGTGCCTCCTTATTACGCGGAAAATAATGATTCCTCCACCTGACAGCAGGGACCCATTGGACAGGCCACTGTATTTCACAATAAAAGTTCCCCCCTGACTGTTGGGACCTACCAGCTACATCTTCGCACGCAAGGAAGTGCTTCCTTATCCTCCCTGACAATCGGGAGCCACCTGGTCGAAGCGTACGTAGCGTTGTCATTCTGGTCGCGAACGTGTACGCACATACTGGTCGATCGGTCTGTCTGCAGGCTGCAGCGATGAACCATGGCCGAGTAAGGAAGGGCACGTGTCGTAGTAGAGGCACACATGTAGCATGTCACACAGTCCCGTTAATATCGTGTACACATACATACAACCAGGGTGCAAGAAAGTAAATATGGCCACGTATATACATACGGGCATGGTCTCGAACGCCTACTCGCGCATACGTACGGCCAGGGCTCGTGTACATGGAGAGGCAGCAACGACGTCCTGTTCATCGGCAGCCAACCGGCTGGGTCGGAACGGAATGCGTCGTGTTCATCGGGAGCCAACCGGCTTGGACGGAACAGCCGATCGAAATGAGGCCTGGCGTACCGCAGAACGGAGGAAACGGCCTTGTGTTCGACCGCCTACGGTCGAAACGGGATCCTGTTCACCAGGAGGGTTGTGGCGTACCGCAAAACGGAGGAAACGGACTTCTCTTGGATCTTCTACGGTCGAAACGGGGTCATGTTGATCGGGAAGGGTGTGGCGTACCGCAAAACGGAGGAAACGGACTTGTGTTGGAGCGCTACGGTCGAAAGGGGGTCCTGTTCATCGGGAGGGGTGTGGCGTACCGCAAAACGGGACTCCACGGGCTACTGTTCATCTCCACCATCGACCTCCTCCAGCCTCCACAGGCTACTGTTCATCCACCGTCGACCTCCTCGAGCCTCCACCTGCGACTGTTCATCCACGGCGTCTCCCCTCCTGCCTCCACCAGCTACTGTTCATCCACGGGCTCCTGTTCATCCAGCCTCCATCGCTCCTCCACCGGCTACTTACAACCAGCACTCTCCACAGGGTCCTGTTCAACCACCCCTCCACGGGCTACTATTCATCCAGCCCTCCACCGGCTACTGTTCAACCAGCCCTCCACGGGGCCGTCCTGTTCATCCAGCCCTCACGGGGTCCTGTTCATCCACCCCAACCGGCTCGATCGATCAGGGTCCTGTTCATCCAACGGCAACGGCCTCTACTACCACGGGGTCCTGTTCATCCAACCCCCCAACAACGCTCATTGTTCATCAAGAGGCATCAGGTTCGATCGACTTCAGTTAGCAACAGTAGCGAAGGAATTGCTCGATCGGGTTTAGTTAATAGCCAGATCGATCGATCGCTCGGGTTCAGTAACGCGTAGCCTGCAGTGCAATCGCCCGGGTTCAGTAGGAACGCCTCGCTCGGGTTCTGTTAGAGGCCAACGCCTCTCACCCACGTGCGTACATGTACGAGAGAAACGTGCATCGCTCGGCCCCCGACCACCCACCATAACTGGGAACTCCCCGATATTTTCCTTGCCCTTGCTTCTACCATGGTTTTTTCCGTCATGGACGGCCCAAAGAATGTCATGCAGCTGCATCTCTGGCCCAACCAGGACGAAAAGCCCAATTTCTGTCATGATTTTTTGTCATAGAAGTAGGAGCCCACCACATCTACGATGATACCGGGTTTTGTCACAATTATCGTCATAGAAGTGTCATAAGCATGACAAAAAAATTCGTTCGGCCCAAGATGTCACGGATGTGTCTTTTTTTGTAGTGTAATGATGATCATCACACTTTTATTTACTTACAACTCAAGAGTTACAACTCGATACTAGAACAAAATATGACTCTATATGGATGTCTCTGGCGGTGTACCGGGATGTGCAATGATCAAGAGTGACATGTATAAAAAAATATGAACGATGGCCAAGCCACAAACACTATGCCAACTACATGATCATGCAAAGCAATATGACAATGATGGTATGTGTCATAATAAACGGAACGGTGGAAGTTGCATGGTAATATATCTCGGAATGGCTATGGAAATGCCATATGTAGGTATGGCGGATATTATGAGGAAGGTATATGGTGGGTTTAATGCAACGGCGAAAGTTGCGTGGTACTAGAGAGGCTAGCAATGGTGGAAGGGTGAGAGTGCGTATAATCCATGGAGTCAACATTAGTCATAAAGAACTCACATACTTATTGCAAAAATTTATTAGCTATCAAAACAAAGTACTACACGCATGCTCCTAGGGGGATAGATTGGTAGGAAAAGACCATCGCTCATCCCCGACCGCCACTCATAAGGAAGATAATCAAAAAAATAAATCATGCTCCGACTTCATCACATAACGGTTCACCATATGTGCATGCTTCGGGAATCACAACCTTTAACACAAGTATTTCTACCAATCCATAATTACTCACTAGCATGACTCTAATATCACCACCTTTATATCTCAAAACAAGATGCAAAGAATCAAACTTCTCATAGTATTCAATGCTCTTTATATGAATGCTTTTACTATATCCCTCTTGGATGCCCATCATATTAGGACTAAATTCATAACCTAAGCAAATTACCATGCTGCTTATAAGACTCTCAAAATAATATAAGTGAAGCATGAGAGTTCATCAATTTCTTCAAAATAAAATCACCGCCGTGCTCTAAAAAGATATAAGTGAAGCACTAGAGCAACTACCCATCTCAAAAGATATAAGTGAAGCACATAGGGCATTCTAATAAATTCACGATTAATGTGTGTCCCTCTAAAAAAGGTGTGTACAGCAAGGATGATTGTGGCAAACTAAAAATCAAAGACTCATATCATACAAGACGCTCCAAGCAAAACACCTATCATGTGGTGAATAAAAATATAGCGTCAAGTAAATTTACCGATGGATTGAAGATGAAAGAGGGGATGCCATCCGGGGCATCCTGTGACAGCCTGGTTTTTGCCCTTTCTTATTTGCTTGAAATTTCATTTGAAAGTTTTTGAAACTTGGAGTTTCTGAATCTTTTCATTTGGACTTAAACACTTGGGCATCCTTGGCTTTCACCCAAGTGTTCACTTCTCTCCCAAACCATCACTTCACTTCTGATCCACCACAAAATAACCTTTGGAATATTTTTCTTAAATGAAAAATATTCATTTCCTCTCAAAAACCCTAAGCCAGATCTGTTTGCTTCAAGGCAACCCTAATTTTTATGGCTCAGAAAATTCTAAGATAATTCACAAATATTCTAGGGACCCTAGGGCACCTCCCTGAGCAAAAATATTTCATCACTTTTTGGAATATTTTTGCTACAGAAAATCTTTTCTGTTCTGGACAGAAATGGTGGTTTCTACAGAAACTACCATTTTACTTGCTCCATTTCACCTGAACTTTCTTGTGCATCTTTACCTTAGTAACTTATTACTAGCCTCCAAAGCACAGCCTCAAACTCCCAGCCATTTGACCACAGTAACATCACAAAGTTACTGACCAGAAACTTACCTGGCTTGTAAAATCTTCTCTAATACACCTGGATCCAAACCAAACCGTGGTGAACTTCAAAACTACCATGAACAACATGCCAGACATGATTTTTGGATGAAGGCTGGCCGGAGGAGAGAGTTCGCGCGGTGACCACGCGTGTCCACGATGCCAGGCATGCGTGTCGACGCGCTCTAGGTGACGCCGAGCGCTCTGTTCGAGCGTGCTCGCTTCCCCCGCCTGCCCAACCATGCCAAACCTCGCCACCATCATCGTCTCGACGTCCTTAACTCCACCCTAGCACTCGCCGACACCGGACCTCGCTGCAGCGAGCACAGGCAAGGTCCGGCCAGCCCAACAGTGCGGGCGCACTGTGCTCGTCGCCATCCCTTGATCCTGTGCTCGTCTCCGCTCGCCCACAGTGGCCGCGTGACCTCCGTCGCCTTCTCCCCCTCTCACTGACGCCGCTCGTCGCCGGGCGCCGTGGACAGGTCTCCATCGGCGGAGCCCGAAGCACCCTCGTCGCTCGGCAATATATAGAGCCCCTCCCCAACCTTCTTGAGCATCCTCCAGCACTCACACACACTCCACGGTCGAGTAGGAAGCTGTAGCCCGGCCGGGCAGGCCTCGGGCCGCCGTCCCCAAGCTCAAGCTCGCTGGCGATCCCCTCTCGTCGCCGCGGCAGCTCCAGCCCCTCCCAGGCCTGGGCGACCCCTCCAGGGCCTCCGCCTCTCTCCTGTGAGGCCGTCTCACCCGCTTGGAACCCCTGGAGCGGCCTCTGCTCGCCGTCTTCCTCAACTCCGATGACCTCCTCGTTCTGCCTCCGCTCGCGAGCTAGATTCCGACGCCGTCCGACCACCCCTAGCCATGGTACGGGCAGGTGCGCCTCGACCTCCTCTTGCCATCCCTCCCTCTCGTTTTGGCCAAAGAGCCCTCGTCACCGACGAGAGCTCCGGCGAAGCCGCGGTCCTCTCTGTTTCTCTCTCCCTCTTCCCCCACCTGACTAGCGGGGCCCGCTAGTCAGCCACTCAGTACAAGTGCGAAACGGTACAAGTGGTGGCGCTCCTGGGCTTTACGCCTTCGACGTCACCCCCTCCCAGCTGTTTCTTTTTATTCAAATTCATTTATATTCCAGAGAGCTTCAAACAATTTTAACTTTTTAACCATAAGTCCAAATGAGATGATTCTTTTTTGCATTGTGTTCTTTGAAAGGAAATCTAACAGCTCACCAAAGATAAGATTTTTCTGAGCTGTTTAGAATTTCTGGTGAATTTCAGAAGTGTTCTTGATATTCTCTTTTTGTGTTTAAAATTATTTTCAGAAGGTGAGGCTTTTCTTGAGGATCACTAGAAGGCTTGTGAACCTCATCTGTACTAAGGCAAGCCACAGCCACATTTTTATGATGCCATTTCAATATTTGTGATTTTCTCACATAAATGAAATGATTAACCCATGCATTTAAATAATTATTGAATTATTTGTATTCTGTTAAGTATTGGTCAGTTGTTATGCTTGATTTACAGAATAGTTGAAACTAGCTTAAGTGGGTAAAGCAAGTTAAAATTTATTTGAGGTGAGGTTAGAAATAATTTTGTTATGCATGTTAGTAATTATGTAAAGCTTTGTGTTTGCATTCTTAAGTTGATAAAAGTTTCTTAGAAAATATTCTGTTAAATACTTGTTTAATCATATTACTTGTCTTACAGAATGTTTGAACCCAACTTAGTGATAAAAAAATTAAGATTTGTTGATAATGATATTTTTTGATCAAGCATATGGAAAATTTATCGGAGTTACTTTCTTGCGTAGGAAATCAATAAAACTTGTTGCAAAATATTTTGGTTAAGTTGTGAGTCATTTTGAGCAAGTAGAGTAATATGAATTGTTGACGTTTATGCTTGGTGTGCATATGGATGACGTCGGTCATTTTTATCAATATATGATGCATGTGTTGTTTTGCATTTCATGGCATGCTATGACACCGGTCATTTTTAGTTTAAAGATTAATCCTGAATATAATTCAACTTGAATATACCGTTGACTGGGTCATGGTGCCGCTGAATCGAGTTTCTTTCCAGTGCAACCACATTTGTCTTGTGGGAGGCCTTGATTCGGTCCATTGACACGGCCTCTGGTCGGTGCCTCCATCTAGGGAAGATTATGTCGTGCTTGCCCTGGCCCGGTAAGCACACATAATCTTGTGTGCTCGTTGATGAGATTATGGTACCGAGTCCCCGAGTGGGAGTGTTTTGACCACGACGGTGGTCGGGGTGTCTTTGGTAGACACGGGGCCACCTAGGACCAGCCCGTTGGGGATTTGGGCCGGAGTGGCCGCGAGAGTGCTGTGGCAATGGAGGTGTTTTGTCGGAATGCCGTTGGTCCACCCAAATGGGAATGCGAGGCCATGGGTTCCGTGGTGTGGGTACAGTGTGCTACCTCTGCAGAGGGTATAATCTATCGATAGCCGAGTCCACGGTCACGGACACCTCGTACTAGGTCCCACCATGAGTCAACGTTTAATAAAAATTGCACACTAAGCTATGAACTTTGCATTGTCAATGGATGGCAGAAAGGCCATCGAGGTATTTGGGACCAAATGATGGTCGTGGTTGTGATCGCCATAAGGATCACGAGTTGTTCTTGAGAAAGACCACTATGGTGGTGTGTTTGTGGTCCAGAGATGATCACAGTTGGTAAGCTGTCCTGAGGGACGTTCGTGCTTGATCACAGCATGTTGACATATAATGTTGCATTGTTAATAATTGGTTAAATATCATGATATTGTTTGTCATTATGATTATGCTTGTTGTGAGCTTGCAAGTACACTCAATGTACTGACCTGGCGTGTCGTGCCAGATTTCAGGAAAGTCTCGTTGGAAAGGAGCGCTGTTCGAGTCTAGATCGTGTCCACATCAGTGTCCCTGTGATATGGAGCTTCCACTACGACGTTATTCCGCTGCCACGTAGTTGTTCGAGTCGAGGCCCTTTTATGTTCACTAAATAATGTACATATTGTTCCGCCGCACCGAGTGTGCCGCTTGGCCTCGACCACCGTTGTAATATGAACTCTGTTCCACTAGCATCAATAAGGCGGTTGTTTTCTGTACCAATATGTTGTGTGTTGCCAGAAGACATGATCTCTGGGCTGGCAATGCAGGGTAAACCGGTCGCTCTGAGCCAGGGTGCCACAACGGTCGGTACCAGAGCCGCGCTGACTGTAGGCCACGCTAGACTATGACGTGTTAACTGGATGCTAGACACGAGTAAATGTGAGTGTCGGTAGCAGTTATAGCTGGTTGTTGCATTGTAGTCATTTGATTATTATTTTTATGCTAACCTGTTAATGGTTGTGAGTGTAGATGGCTCCGGTGCCGTATCCGTGCCAGTTGCAGTTGATGCCGTACACGTCACCGCACCTTCTCGGCAACGTGTGGCGTCGGCTGTACCCTCACGGAGACGAACCAGTCTACCGTGTGTACCGGGAGCGTCTAGCAGACTCAGTGTATGAGTATCACGCAGTGGTTACTCTGCGCACCAGTTCCGATTCCGGCTCTTACACTCGCACTTCTCGGAGCGGTTACGCCTCCACCGCTTCTCAGGCTGTCCAGTTTGCCGCATTTGAGGTCCTTGTCGAGCTTCGTTATATCGAGGTTCAAATGCAGCATCACCCATGATTCTATTACTACCCATCTCTGCACGACAACGGTCGTGTCCGTTTTCCTCTCGTTAACCCGGAGTCTGATAGTGTTGCTAGCCATCTTGCTCGCTATATCACTACTAGCTATCTGATGATCCACGAGCTGGCTCGAGAGCTGACTCATGCCCGTACTGCTTTAGCCGCTACCTTGATCACTACTAGATCCACCATTACTCCATCCTCACTGGGATTTACCCCTTATGTCCCAGTTAGCTCTAGCTCCCCTATTTCGCCGGTTACTCCCCCGAGTAGCACAGGCGTTCTGGCCGTGAACCCTCTCGTTACTCCTGCCGAGTGGGTCTCACCTCTTGCTACTCCTGCAGTCCCGATGCTTCATCCTACCCCTGCCCCTGAGGGAGAGCCCTCGAGGCAGCGTCCTCGTGTTACCTTTAACCCGGAGGTTTCCGTTAACCACGTCAGTTCGGGATCTGAGACCGCTTCAGGGGAGGACACTGCAGCACCAGCAGAGCAGTAGTGTCTTTGAGTATTCGCAGTCATCTAGATGGTGTACGGATGTAGTTGTACGAGTCATGATGCTTCATGTATGAGAGTAGTGGAACCAGTCAGGATGTTAAATTTTCATGTATGAGTCTATGTATAATTATGATGGGACTTTAATCGCCGTATTCTCTTCGCTCTTTTGTTTCTTTTGTTTTTTTTCGAGAATTGTTGCTGGCTTTTCCCCAATTTTATTCTTGGATGTCCCTCATCTCGATTTTGTTGCCTTGGGAAAAATACTCAATAGGATGACGCGGGGAGGCGGCAGTAGCAACGTTCGTGAGGGAACTCCTGTTCGTTGTTCCGCACGACAGGCATGATATTCTCCCGAGCCGTACATTCGGCCACCACCTGCTCCGCCTGATCCTCCCTCCAGCGAGCAAGTTCTGCGTATGTTTGAAGAAAAAAGGAACAATGATCTGATTGAAATATTGAGAAGTGTGCAAGCTATAGTTGGACAAAATGGAAATCAGAATGGTCATCACTCAAAGCTGTCAGATTTTCAGAGGACCAATCCACCCAATTTCAGTCAGGTTGTTGACCCATTGGATGTAGATGATTGGTTGCGAACCATGGAGAAAAAGCTTGAGATCGCCCGTACTGAAGGAAATGATAAAGTCCCATTTGCAACCCATTACCTTGAAGGCGCAGCTGCCATATGGTGGGAAAATACAAAAGCCATGTGGCCGATTGATGAGGAAGTCACCTGGGAAAAATTCAAGGATAAGTTCCGCAAATATCACATCCCTACTGGAGTTATGAAGGCCAAGCGGCGTGAATTTCTCGCGCTTGTCCAAGGAAACCAGTCTGTGGCTGAGTATCTGCAAAAATTCAATCATCTGGCCCGTTACTCTCTGTATGACGTAGCCACCGAAGAAAGGAAGATGAACAGATTTCTCGGAGGTTTAAATCCGCAACTTCGATGTGCTCTCAGTATGTTTGATTTCACGGATTTCCAAACTCTGGTAGACAAGGCATTCATTGCTGAACGGGAACACAAGCTTATATCAGATAATAGGCCTGTTAACGACAACAAGCGCAAGTTTGAGCCAAAGAAGGATGGGCAACCTATGCAAAAGGCTCGTACCTGGCAGCAGACTCAGGTGGAATACCGGCCAAATTGGCAGCAGAATGTTAACAAGACCACCACTCAATTCAAGAATGTTGTGGCCAATCCAATGCATGAGGAGCGGCAGCGCAATAATTCTTGTTTCACTTGCGGGCAGCCCGGACATTATGCCAAACAGTGCCCCAAGAACCACAGAGTGATTGCGCTGAGTAGGCCACAAGTCAACTTTATGGAGTCAGGGCCAACCCAGCAAAACTTCACTGGGCACGTGAATCATATCTCCGCCGATGAATCCCAAGAGAAGCCAGAAGTCGTCATTGGTGTGTTTTCTGTTAATGACATACCTGCAGTAATTTTATTTGACTCTGGGGCTTCCCATTCTTTTATTTCTCGGAGTTTTGCCGCCCAAAACAATTTTCCTTGCACAATTTTGGGCAAAAATATGCTAGTACAAACCCCGGGATCTATAATCAAGAGCAATCTAGTCTGCCGCGATCTGGAGATCAATATCAACGGGGTCCACTTTCCAACATCTCTGATAATCATTGAGTCTGAACAGTTGGATATTATATTGGGAATGAATTGGCTGACCAAATATCAAGTTTGTATAAACTGCGCAACCTGAGAAGTCAATTTAACCAGTCTGAATGGGTAGCTCACCAAATTCTATGCTCGCAAGCATATACCCAAGCCAGAACTAGTGTGCACTGCTGTGGTCAAATTGGAATTTATTCCTGTGGTCAGTGAGTACCCTGATGTGTTTCCAGAAGAACTGCCAGGCATGCCACCAGATCGGGAAGTGGAATTTGCCATAGATCTTGTGCCCGAACCGCACCATTATACAAGAAGTATTACCGGATGCCCTCATCAGAATTAGTGGAACTAAAGAAACAGGTTGACGAATTACTTCAGAAAGGTTATATTCGTCCCAGCTCTTCACCGTGGGGGTCACCTGCAATCTTCGTGGGTAAAAAGGATGGCAGTCTCCGTATGTGCATAGATTATCGCCAGCTGAATGAGGTCACCATCAAAAATAAATACCCACTGCCAAGGATTGATGATCTGTTCGATCAGCTCAGTGGGGCTAAAGTATTCTCAAAAATCGATTTACGAATCGGGTATCATCAGCTCAAGATTAAAAGGGAAGATATTCCTAAGACCGCATTTACTACACGATACGGTCTTTACGAATATACTGTGATGTCCTTTGGTCTCACCAATGCCCCTGCCTTCTTCATGCATATGATGAACAAGGTGTTCATGGACTTCCTCGACAAATTTGTGGTAGTCTTTATCGACAACATCCTCATTTACTCCAAGAGTGAAGCAGAGCATAAGGATCACCTCCGGGCAGTGCTACAACGGCTCCGCAACCATCAGCTATACGCCAAGTTCAGTAAGTGCGAATTTTGGCTCAAGCAAGTTGGGTTTCTCGGGCATGTACTATCCGCCGAAGGCATAGCCGTGGACCCGAGCAAAGTAAAGGATGTGCTCGATTGGGTACCACCCACAACTGTAACACAGATCCGGAGTTTCCTTGGATTAGCTGGATACTATCGTCGTTTCATTGAAGGGTTTTCCAAAATTGCTAAACCTATGACGGAACTGTTCAAAAAGGATACAAAGTTTGAGTGGACCAAGGACTATGAGAAGAGTTTTTATGAGCTAAAGAATCGTTTGACAACCGCACCCGTATCGACTCTTCCACACATTTATCGCAGCTTCGACGTGTACTGCGATGCCTCCAGACAAGGTATTGGTTGTGTATTGATGCAAGACGGCAAGGTAGTAGCCTATGCATCACGAAAACTACGACCACATGAGGGAAATTATCCTACTCATGATTTGGAATTGGCCGCAGTGGTTCATGCATTAAAAATTTGGAGACACTATCTCATTGGAAAAAGGTGCCAAATTTTTACCGACCACAAAAGCCTCAAGTACATCTTCACTCAGCCAGATTTAAATCTCCGTCAGCGAAGATGGTTAGAGTTGGTCAAGGATTATGACCTTGGAATAAATTACCATCCAGGCAAGGCCAACGTCGTTGCCGATGCGCTCAGTCGAAAGCCCGTCAGCTTAAATGTCATGTTAAAATCATTGCCTACCGAACTTCAGGAGGAGATCGCTCAGTTCAACTTGGTCATCGTGGATGCTGGCCTCACTAATATTTTGGGAGTTACCCCCACACTTGAGATGGAAATCCGCAAGGCCCAGCCAGATGACGCCAAGCTACAAAAACATGCAAGGCAGCCCCCAGATTTCTTCAAGGACAACTTCAGTACCCTCCGATTCCGTGGACGAATTTGTGTACCAAATCAACCGGACTTGAAGAGGAAAATCTTGTCAGAAGCACAAGAATCCTCATATTCCATTCATCCGGGAAGTACGAAAATGTATGAAGACCTTAAACAAATATTCTGGTGGAATGGGATGAAGAAAGATAGTGCCTATTTTGTAGCCTGTTGCGACATATGCAACAAGGTGAAAGCAGAGCATCAGAAGCCAGCCGGACTTCTCCAACCACTGCAAGTTTCACAATGGAAATGGGATGATGTTTGCATGGACTTCATCACCGGATTGCCTAGGACTCAGCGAGGCAAAGATGCAATCTGGGTTATAGTAGACACCCTAACCAAGGTTGCTCATTTCATCCCGGTCAGCACCAGATACAGAGCAAATGAACTGGCGCAACTATATGTATCCAGAATCGTCAGTCTGCATGGGGTACCCCGGACTATCACTTCCGACCGAGGTTCTTTGTTTACCTCCGCTTTCTGGTCCTGCCTCCATCAAGCCTTGGGGACAGCACTAAAATATAGTACTGCTTATCACCCCAGACGGATGGTCCGACAGAGCGAGTAAATCAAATACTCGAAGATATGTTGCGAGCCTGTGTGCTAGCCAACGGGCGAACTGGGAAGATTGCTTTCCATACGCCGAGTTCTCATATAACAACAGTTTCCAGACCAGTCTAAAGATGTCACCCTATGAAGCTCTATATGGTCGTAAGTGCCGCACTCCTCTAAATTGGTCTCAAGCTGGAGATAGCCATATCTTCGAAACCGATCTCATGATGGAAGCCGAGAAACAAGTTAGGGAAATCAGAGACCGACTGCAATTGGCCAAATCCTGTCAGAAGAGTTATTATGATGCAAAGCACCGGCAGGTCAGTTTTGAACCCGGAGAACATGTGTACCTCCGAGTCACTCCTATGAAAATGAGTTAAGCGATTTCAGACTCGTGGAAAGCTGACACCCAGATTCATTGGTCCATTCCCAATTATGTCACGAGTGGGTACGGTTGCATACCAACTGGAACTACCCCCGGAGTTGTCAGAAATACACAATGTGTTCCATGTTTCGCAATTGAGACGATGCATATCCCCTCCTGAGAAAAGGACTGCAATGGCTGAGATAGAATTGGCAAAGGATTTAACTTATGAAGAAGGACCGTCCAAAATTTTGGATCAAGTGGAAAGGGTCACTCGCAGCAAAGTCAGAATTTTTTTCAAAGTTCAGTGGGAGCATCACACCGAGTCAGAAGCAACTTGGGAGCAGGAAGAGTTCCTTAAGAGTCAGTATACAGAGTGGTTTTCCCAAGCAACCAAATCTCAAGGACGAGATTCATTCTAAGTGGGGGAGGTTTGTGACAGCCTGGTTTTTGCCCTTTCTTATTTGCTTGAAATTTCATTTGAAAGTTTTTGAAACTTGGAGTTTCTGAATCTTTTCATTTGGACTTAAACACTTGGGCATCCTTGGCTTTCACCCAAGTGTTCACTTCTCTCCCAAACCATCACTTCACTTCTGATCCACCACAAAATAACCTTTGGAATATTTTTCTTAAATGAAAAATATTCATTTTCTCTCAAAAACCCTAAGCCAGATTTGTTTGCTTCAAGGCAACCCTAATTTTTATGGCTCAGAAAATTCTAAGATAATTCACAAATATTCTAGGGACCCTAGGGCACCTCCCTGAGCAAAAATATTTCATCACTTTTTGGATTATTTTTGCTACAAAAAATCTTTTCTGTTCTGGACAGAAATGGTGGTTTCTACAGAAACGACCATTTTAATTGCTCCATTTGACCTGAACTTTCTTGTGCATCTTTACCTTAGTAACTTATTACTAGCCTCCAAAGCACAGCCTCAAACTCCCAGCCATTTGACCACAGTAACATCACAAAGTTACTGACCAGAAACTTACCTGGCTTGTAAAATCTTCTCTACTGCACCTGGATCCAAACCAAACCGTGGTGAACTTCAAAACTACCACGAACAACATGCCAGAGGAGAGACTTCGCGCGGTGACCACGCGTGTCCACGATGCCAGGCATGCGTGTCGACGCGCTCTGGGTGACGCCGAGCGCTCTGTTCGAGCGTGCTCGCTTCCCCTGCCCGCCCAACCATGCCAAACCTCGCCACCATCATCGTCTCGACGTCCTTAACTCCACCCTGGCACTCGCCGACGCCGGAGCTCACCGCAGCGAGCACAGGCAAGGTCCGGCCAGCCCAACAGTGCGGGCGCACTGTGCTCGTCGCCATCCCCTTGATCCTGTGCTCGTCTCCGCTCGCCCACAGTGGCCGCGTGACCTCCGTCGCCTTCTCCCCCTCTCACTTAACGCCGCTCGTCGCCGGGCGCCGTGGACAGGTGTCCATTGGCGGAGCCCGAAGCACCCTCGTTGCTCGCCTATATATAGAGCCCCTCCCCAACCTTCTTGAGCATCCTCCAGCACTCACACACACTCCACGGTCGAGTAGGAAGCCGTAGCCCGGCCGGGCAGGCCTCGGGCCGCCGTCCCCGAGCTCAAGCTCGCCGGCGATCCCCTCTGGTCGCCGCGGCAGCTCCAGCCCCTCCAAGGCCTGGGCGACCCCTCCAGGGCCTCCGCCTCTCTCCTGTGAGGCCGTCTCGCCCGCTTGGAACCCCTGGAGCGGCCTCTGCTCGCCGTCTTCCTCAACTCCGATGACCTCCTCGTTCTGCCTTCGCTCGCGAGCTAGATTCTGACGCCGTCCGACCACCCCTAGCCATGCTACGGGTACGGGCAGGTGCGCCCCGACCTCCTCTTGCCATCCCTCCCTCTCGTTTTGGCCAAAGAGCCCTCATCGCCGACGAGAGCTCCGGCGAAGCCGCGGTCCTCTCTGTTTCTCTCTCCCTCTTCCCCCACCTGACTAGCGGGGCCCGCTAGTCAGCCACTCAGTACACGTGCGAAACGGTACGAGTGGTGGCGCTCCTGGGCTTTACGCCTTCGACGTCACCCCCCTCCCAGCTGTTTCTTTTTATTCAAATTCATTTATATTCCAGAGAGCTTCAAACAATTTTAACTTTTTAACCATAAGTCCAAATGAGATGATTCTTTTTTGCATTGTGTTCTTTGAAAGGAAATCTAACAGCTCACCAAAGATAAGATTTTTCTGAGCTGTTTAGAATTTCTGGTGAATTTCAGAAGTGTTCTTGATATTCTCTTTTTGTGTTTAAAATTATTTTCAGAAGGTGAGGCTTGTCTTGACGATCACCAGAAGGCTTGTGAACCTCATCTGTACTAAGGCAAGCCACAGCAACATTTTTATGATGCCATTTCAATATTTGTGATTTTCTCACTTAAATGAAATGATTAACCCATGCATTTAAATAATTATTGAATTATTTGTATTCTGTTAAGTATTGGTCAATTGTTATGCTTGATTTATAGAATAGTTGAAACTAGTTTAAGTGGGTAAAGCAAGTTAAAATTTATTTGAGGTGAGGTTAGAAATAATTTTGTTATGCATGTTAGTTATTATGTAAAGCTTTGTGTTTGCATTCTTAAATTGATAAAAATTTGTTAGAAAATATTCTGTTAAATACTTGTTTAATCATATTACTTGTCTTACAGAATGTTTGAACCCAACTTAGTGATAAAAAAATTAAGATTTGTTGATAATGATATTTTTTGATCAAGCATATGAAAAATTTATCGGAGTTACTTTCTTGCGTAGGAAATCAATAAAACTTGTTGCAAAATATTTTGGTTAAGTTGTGAGTCATTTTGAGCAAGTAGAGTAATATGAGTTGTTGAAGTTTATGCTTGGTGTGCATATGGATGACGTCGGTCATTTTTATCAATATATGATGCATGTGTTGTTTTGCATTTCATGGCATGCTATGACACCGGTCATTTTTAGTTTAAAGATTAATCCTGAATATAATTCAACTTGAATATACCGTTGACTGGGTCATGGTGCTGCTGAATCGAGTTTCTTTCCAGTGCAACCACATTTGCTTTGTGGGAGGCCTTGATTCGGTCCATTGACACGGCCTCTGGTCGGTGCCTCCATCTAGGGAAGATTATGTCGTGCTTGCCCTGGCCTGGTAAGCACACATAATCTTGTGTGCTTGTTGATGAGATTATGGTACCAAGTCCCCGAGTGGGAGTGTTTTGACTACGACGGTGGTCGGGGTGTCTTTGGTAGACACCGGGCCACCCAGGACCAGCCCGTTGGGGATTTGGGTCGGAGTGGCCGGGAGAGTGCTGTGGCAATGGAGGGGTTTTGTCGGAATGCCGTTGGTCCACCCGAATGGGAATGCGAGGCCATGGGTTCCGTGGTGTGGGTACAGTGTGCTACCTCTGCAGAGGGTATAATCTATTGATAGCCGAGTCCACGGTCACGGACACCTCATACTAGGTCCCACCATGAGTCAATGTTTAATAAAAATTGCACACTAAGCTATGAACTTTGCATTGTCAATGGATGGCAGAAAGGCCATCGAGGTATTTGGGACCAAATGATGGTCGTGGTTGTGATCGCCGTAAGGATCATGAGTTGTTCTTGAGAAAGACCACTATGGTGGTGTGTTTGTGGTCCAGAGATGATCACAGTTGGTAAGCTGTCCTGAGGGACATTCGTGCTTGATCACAGCATGTTGACATATAATGTTGCATTGTTAATAATTGGTTAAATATCATGATATTGTTTGTCATTATGATTATGCTTGTTGTGAGCTTGCAAGTACATTCAATGTACTGACCTGGCGTGTCATGCCAGATTTCAGGAAAGTCTCGTTGGAAAGGAGCGTTGTTCGAGTCTAGATCGTGTCCACATCAGTGTCCCTGTGATATGGAGCTTCCGCTACGACGTCATTCCGCTGCCACATAGTTGTTCGAGTCAAGGCCCTTTTATGTTCACTAAATAATGTACATATTGTTCCGCCGCACCGAGTGTGCCGCTTGACCTCGACCACTGTTGTAATATGAACTCTGTTCCGCTAGCATCAATAAAGCGGTTGTTTTCTGTACCAATATGTTGTGTGTTGCCAGAAGACATGATCTCTAGGCTGGCAATGCAGGGTAAACCGGTTGCTCTGAGCCGGGGTGCCACAATACCCTCCAATACTACCCATAGATTCATCAAAATAAGCAAACAACACAATGAAAACAGAATCTGTCAAAAACAGAACAGTTTGTTGTAATCTGGAAACTTCATATACTTCTGTAACTCCAAAAATTCTGAAAAATTAGGACAATCTAGGAAATTTGTATATCAATCTTGTGTAGAACATTCATATCAAAGTCACGCTTCTGTAAATTTCTAAAATTCTGGCAATGAGCGTAAAAGTTTCTGTTTTTCTGCAAGATCAAATCTACTATCACCATGGACCATCCCAAAGGTCTTACTTGGCACTTTATTCAAACAAAAGCTATGAAACATTATTACTACAGTAGCCTAATCATGTGAACACACAAAAACAGTAGGTATAAATATTGGGTTATCTCCCAACAAGCGCTTTTCTTTAATGGCTTTTTAGTTGGGCATGATGATTTCAATGATGCTCACATAAAAGATAAGAATTGAAACATAATGGGAGCATCATGAAGCATATGACTAGCACATTTAAGTCTAACCCACTTCCTATGCATAGGGATTTTGTGAGCAAACAATTTATGGGAGCAAGAATCAACTAGCATAGGAAGGTAAAGCAAGCAAATTTCAAGATTTTCAACACGTAGAGGGGAAACTTGGTATTATTGAGATACGTAGAAGCATATATTCCTCTCTCATAATAATTCTCAGTAGCATCATGAATTAATTCAACAATATAACTATCAGAAAAAGCATTATTTTCATGATCCACAACCATAGAAATTTTATTACTCTTCACATAAGCAAAATTCTGCTCATTCATAGTAGTGGGAGCAAACTCAAAAAAATAACTATCATGTGAGGGATAATCCAATTGAAAATTAAAATCACGATGACAAGTTTCATGGTTATCATTATTCTTTATAGCATACATGTCTTCACAATAATCATCATAGATAGCAACTTTGTTCTCATAATCAATTGAAACCTCTTCCGAAATAGTGGATTCATCACTAAATAAAGTCATGGCCTCTCCAAATCCACTTTCATAAATATTATAAGATTCAACCCCCTCCAAAATAGTGGGATCATTACCTAGAGTTGACACTCTTCCAAACCCACTTTCATCAATATAATCATCATAAATAGGAGGCATGCTATCATCATAATAAATTTGCTCATCAAAACTCGGGGGACAAAAAATATCATCTTCATCAAACATAGCATCCCCAAGCTTATGGATTTGCATATCATTAGCTTCATGGATATTCAAAGAATTCATACTAACAACATTGCAGTCATGCTCATCATTCAAATATTTAGTGCCAAACATTTTATTGACATCTTCCTCTAACACTTGAGCACAATTTTCCTTTCCATCATTTTCACTAAAGACCTTATAGAGATGAAGCATATGAGGCAACCTCAATTCCATTTTTTGTAGTTTCCTTTTAATGACTAAACTAGTGATAAAACAAGAAACTAAAAGATTCAATTGCAAGATCTAAAGATATACCTTCAAGCACTAACCTCCCCTGCAACGGTGCCAAAAAAGAGCTTGATGTCTACTATGCAACCTTCTTCTTGTAGACTCGTGTTGGGCCTCCAAGCACAGAGTTTTGTAGGACAGTAGCAAATTTCCCTCAAGTGGATGAGCTAAGGTTTATCAATCCATGGGAGGCGTAGGATGAAGATGGTATCTCTCAAACAACCTTGCAACCAAATAACAAAGAGTCTCTTGTGTCCCCAACACACGCAATACAATGATAAATTGTATAGGTGCACTAGTTCGGCGAAGAGATGGTTATACAAGTGTAATATGGATGGTAGATATAGGTTTTTGTAATCTGAAAATATAAAAACAGCAAGGTAGCTAGTAACAAAGGTGAGCAAAACGGTATTGCAATGCTTGCAAACAAGGCCTAGGGTTCATACTTTCACTAGTGCAAAGTCTCTCAACAATGATAACATAATTGGATCATATGACAACCCCTCAATGTGCAACAAAGAATCACTCCAAAGTTTCTATCGGAGAACGTAGGACAAAAACGTGCATCAACCCCTATGCATAGATTACCCCAATGTCACCTCGGGAATCCGCGAGTTGAGTGCGAAAACATACATCATGTGAATCAATAGAACATCCCATTATCACCACAGATATCCCATTGTCGCAGGACATACATCAAGTGTTCTCAAATCCAATACTCAATCCAACATAAAGAAACGTCAAAGAGCAAGACTCAATTCATCACAAGAAGGTAGAGGGGGAGAAACACCATATGATCCGACTATAGTAACAAAGCTCGCGGTACATCAAGATCGTGCCAAATCAAGAACACAAGAGAGAGAGAGAGAGAGATCAAACACATAGCTACTGGTACATATCCGCAGCCCCAAGGGTGAACTATTCCCTTTTCATCATGGTGACCGCCGTGATTGGTTTTTCATGGCTACAGAGGCTTGCGGCGGCGGAACTTCTGATCTAGGTTTCTTTTCGGAGGTTTCTATATTTATAGGAATTTTTTGCGCCGGAAACAAGTCAGGGGGTTCCCGAGGAGCCCACAAGCCAGCGGGCGCGCCCTAGGGGGCGCCCCTAGGCTTGTGGTCGCCTCAGGACTCTTCTGGCCCAACTCTGATGCTCCATTGGTCTCTTCTGGTCCATAAAAAAATCACCGTAAATTTTCAGTTCGTTTGGACTCCATTTGATATTCCTATTCTGTAAAACTCAAAAACAAGGAAAAAAATAGAAACTGACACTGGGCTCTAAGTTAATAGGTTAGTCCCAAAAAATAATAACTAGGACTACCCTTATGTATCAAGATCTGTCTTTCTCTTTCTCATCAAGAAAATATATTAATTTGGGAATTCTCAACTCAATGAAAGCAATAAAATATTTATATTTTTGGTCAAAACTTTGACCATATATATGACTAACAAAATATGGTTTATGTGCTTCAAAATTATAATTTTGGATCTGTATTTGGAAGAAGATTTGCATTGTATAATTTTTGTGACATATAATTTTTTATTTTATTATTTAAATTTATGGTGAAAATTCAACCCTAAATACGAGAGGGCCGATATATCCGGACGGACAAAGTAATCAAGAAATTTACTCGGTGTCTTGTGACACTGATGACCCACAAGTATAGGGGATCAATCGTAGTCCTTTTGATAAGTAAGAGTGTCGAACCCAACGAGGAGCAGAAGGAAATGACAATTGGTTTTCAGCAAGGTATTCTTTGCAAGCACTGAAATTATAAGTAACGAGTAGTTTGATAGCAAGATAATTTCTAACGAGTAAGTAACAATAGTAGTAACAAAATTGCAGCAAGGTAGCCCAATCCTTTTGAGGCAAAGGACAATCCAAAACGGTCTCTTATGATAAGCAAAGTGTTCTTGAGGGTACATGGGAATTTCATCTAGTCACTTTCATCATGTTGGTTTGATTTGTGTTCGCTACTTTCATAATTTGATATGTGGCTGGATCAGTGCTTAGGTGTTGTTCGTACTTGAACAAACCACCTACTTATGATTAACCCCCTCGCAAGCATCCGCAACTACGAGAAAAGTATTAAGAATAAATTCTATCATAGCATTAAACTTTTGGATCCAATCGGTCCCTTACGGAATAGCGCATAAACTAGGGTTTAAGTTTCTGTCACTCTCGCAACCCATCATCTAATAACTACTCCACAATGCATTCCCTTAGGCCCAAATATGGTGAAGTGTCATGTAGTCGACGTTCACATGACACCACTAAGGGAATCACAACGTACATACCATCAAAATATCGAACACGTATAAAATTCACATGATTACTTGCAACAAGATTTCTCCCGTGACCTCAAGAACAAAAGTAAATACTGACAAATGATAATCATCCTCATGATCAGAGGGGTATTAAATAGCATATTGGATCTCAACATATAATCTTCCACCAAATAAACCATATAGCAATCAACTACAAGATGTAATCAACACTACTAGTCACCCACAAGTACCAACCTATAGTTCCGGTACAAAGATTGAACACAAGAGATGAACTAGGGTTTGAGAGGAGATGGTGCTATTGAAGATGTTGATGGAGATTGCCCTCCCCAAGATGGGAGAGTTGTTGGTGATGATGATGATGATGATTTCCCCCGGCGGAATCGCTCCGCCGGAGGGCAAAAGTGCTCCTGCCCAAGTTCCGCCTCGAGACGGCGGCGCTTCGTCCCGAAAGTCCTCTCCTTATTTTTTCTAGGTCAAAATGACTTATATACCAAAAGATGGGCACCAAAGGTGGGCTAGGCTGAGCACAACCCACCAGGGCGCGCCTGGGGGCCCTGGCGCGCCCTGGTGTCTTGTCCTCACCAGGTGGCCCCCCTTCGGTAGTTGTTTTCCCCAGTATTTTTCTTATATTCAAAATTCCTCGTGAAGTTTCAGCTCATTTGGAGTTGTGCAGAATAGGTAGCTTGACATAGCTTTTTCAGGTCCAGATTTCTAGCTGCCGGAATTCTCCCTCGTTGTGTGAACCTTGCATATTATGAGAGAAAAGGTATTAGAATTAATCAAAAAAGCATTATTATGCATAAAAAAATTATAAATAACAGTAGGTAAACATGATGTAAAATGGACGTACCAACTCCCCCAAGCTTAGACCTCGCTTGTCCTCAAGCGAAAACCGAAATCGAAAAACATGTCCACATGCTTAGAGAGAGAGAGAGGTGTCGATAAAAACAAAATACGGACATAGAAGCATCATGTAAATTATTATAACAGCAACAAACTTTAACATAAAACTTTTATCATAGAACTTTTATCATCGAGTTCTCATGAATAAGTAACAATTCATCACAACATCGAAGTATAAAGCATAAACTCTATTGGAAACCAACAAACTATGTTCTCAGTCAACTTTGCAACTACAATTCATCATCTTTCCACGAAGGGTCACGTATCGGAACCTTTAGGCAAGTCCACATACTTGATGTCTACTACGCAATTTTATTCTTGTAGACACGTGTTGGGCCTCCAAGCGCAGAGTTTTGTAGGATAGTAGCAATTTTCCCTCAAGTGGATGACCTAAGGTTTATCAATCCGTGGGAGGCATAGGATGAAGATACTCTCTCAAACAACCCTGCAACCAAATAATAAAAAGTATCTTGTGTCCCCAACACACCAAATACAATGGAAATTTGTATAGGTGCACTAGTTCGACGAAGAGATGGTGATACAAGTGTAATATGGATAGTAGAAATTGATTTTTGTAATAGGAACAATAAAAAACAGCAAGGTAGCAATTGATAAAACGGAGCACAAATGGTATTGCAATGCTTGAAAATGAGGCCTAGGGTCCGTACTTTCCCTAGTGCAAACTCTCAACAATGCTAATATACTTGGATCATATAACCACCCCTCAACGTGCAACGAAGAATCACTCCAAAGTTCCTATCTAGCGGAGAATATAAGAAGAAATCGTTTGTAGGGTACGAAACCATCTCGAAGCTATTCTTTCCGATCGATCTATCCAAGAGTTCATACTAAAATAACACCAAATAATTTCAGATTCATAATACTCAATCCAACACAAAGAACCTCAAAGAGTGCCCCAAGATTTCTACCGGAGAAAAAAAGACAAGAACGTGCATCAACCCCTATGCATAGATTACCCCAATGTCACCTCGAGAATCCACGAGTTGAGCGCCAAAACAAACATCAAGTGAATTAATATGATACCCCATTGTCACCACTTGTATTCATTTGCAGGACATACATCAAGTGCTCTCAAATCCATAAAAGTATTCAATCCGATAAAATGAAATCTCAAAGGGAAAACTCAATTCATCACAACAAGATGGAGAGGGGAAAACACCATATGATCCAACTATATTAACAAAGCCCACGATACATCAAGATCGTGAAATCTCAAGAACACGAGAGAGAGAGAGATTAAACACATAGCTAATGGTACAAACCCTCAGCCCTGAGGGTGGACTACTCCATCCTCATCATGGTGGCCGCGGGGGTGATGAAAATGGCCATCGGTGATGATTTCCCCCTCCGGCGGAGTGCTGTAACAGGGTCTAGATTGGTTTCTTGTGGCTACAGAGCCTTGCGGCGGCGGAACCTCTAATGTAGGGTTACCCCAAGGGTTTTTGGAATATTTGGGAATTTATAGGGCGAAGAGGGGGTGCGGGAGGCCACCGAGGTAGGCGCGCCCTGGTGGGTTGTGCCCCCTCGGGGCACCCCCCAGGTGCTGCTCTGGCCCAATGGACGTCTCTGGTCCATAAAAAAATCCACAAAAAGTTTCGCAGTGTTTGGACTCCGTTTGATATTGATTTCTTGCGATGTAAAAAACAAGCAAAAAATAGCAACTGGCACTAGGCACTGGGTCAATAGGTTAGTCCCAAAAAATGATATAAAGTTGCTATAAAATGATTGTAAAACATCCAAGAATGATAATATAACAGCATGAATACTTCATAAATTATAGATACGTTGGAGACGTGTCAATACTCAACCATCCTATAGTCTTCTATGATTGCTAACGCTCACTGCATACACATGAGCAAAACATTTCAACCGGACACATAGAAAGATAGGGGCTTATAGTTTCGCCTCCCAACGTATTCACCTCAAGGGTGATGTCAACAATAATAACTCATGCTACCCATATCCAACTGGATATATGTGCCTAGATCTTTCCTCGCCACATGATGCTTTCCAAAAGAGAAAATAAAAAGGAATAGAGAGAAGAACTTTGACTCTTGCATAAAAGTAAATACATAAAAGTAAAAGATAGGCCCTTTGCAGAGGGAAGCAGAGGTTGCCATGCGCTTTTTGCTTGTATGCTCAATCCCTTAGTGCAAGAGAACGTCACGTTATATTGTCCCTTGTGATAGCAACCTTTATTATGCAGTCTGTCGCTTTTATTCTTTGCCATCACAAATTCGTACAATGCTCAATTTTCTCCTACACTAAATGATCTAACACTTTTAGAAGCAATTTTTATTGCCTTATTGCACCGATGACAACTTACTTGAAGTATCTTACTCAATCCTTAGGTAGGTATGGTGGACTCTTGAAAATAAGATTTGGGTTTAAGGGTTTTTGGATGCACAAGTAGTGGGTGCGGAATTTTTGGCTAGCAAAGCTGGGGGGCAAGCACCACATGTTAAAGGATCTATGACAATATAACTTCTATGTCAATATGAACAAACATAAATCATTATGTTGTCTTCCTTGTCCAATGTCAACAATTTTGGTATATAATAATTTGATGGGGGCTCACAATCACAAAATATTTCCAAGATAGTGTATTTGCATGTGAATCTTCTCTTCCCTTATTAAATCTTTCATGAATTGCATCATTAACCAATGCTATGTTTGTCAATCTCCAATAAAATTTTCTACTTTTACTTTTCCTTATGTGGTGTCATTACGTACCATAAGATTAGCATATGATCTTTTTCATTTATTTCCTTTATTTTTATTGAACATGAAAGTAAAGAAAGCAAAACTCAAACTAAACTTTATTATATATCCCGCACACGATTACAACGATAGATCACTAAGCAAACTCTTGAAAAGAAAAGATCGAACTAAACTTTTATTCATCTAAAGCAAAAGATAACTATGGATCGAACTAAGGTAAATAAAGGCAAAATATAGTGGAGGTGATACGATACCGGGGCACCTCCCCCAAGCTTGGCGCAAGCCAAGGGGAGTGCCCATACCCAATACTCAATTTCCTTTTGGTGATGAAGAAGGTGGTGGTGGTGATGAAGTGGAGGCGATCCTGTCCTTCATGATGAAGAGATTCTCCAGTCTATGGATGATGCTCCCGAGGGGGATGATGTGCTCTTGCAACGGAATATTTTCACGGGTGAGATATTTATTTTGCACACGAACCGTTTCGATGATCCGAAAGGCCTCGATCTTGGTGGGGGTGAGATGAACATAGTAAGGTTTAAGGATATCTTCTTCTTCTTCCTCAGCAGGCCAGGCCTGCTCAACCACCGACGCTTGATCTCTAGTAGCCTCCTTGCTCTTGTCCCCTTTGACGGCTTCTACGGGCTCTTCTCTCTTCAGCTCGATCTTCATCAACCAAGCATCCTCTTCCACGTTGTTGGAGGAAGAAGAAGACATGATGCCTGGCTCAACAGATCTGACCGAAAACAACAAGAAAAGAAACAGAAGATTTCTCCGTGATATGGTGGTCAATAGGTTCGGGGGGTATATACAGATTTTTTATCTTGGGGAACAAGCAAACGGAAGAAAAAGGAGTCCGGAAAGTACCCGAGGTGGGCACAACCCACCTGCCAGGCGCGCCCTGGTGTCTTGTGCCCACCAGGGTCACCTTCCTGGTAGTTTTTTATTTTCCTAATTTTTCAAATATTCCAAAACTGACAAAAATATTTTTGTGGATTTTTTGGAGTCAGTTTTCTTACTGTATAACGTACCTCCTCTTTTTCACGATTCTGGAGTGTTCCGGAAGGTTTCTTTTATGTGTTCTTCCGGTGTCATAGTTTGGATAATATTGCTTTCAACATTAATGGGCATACCTGAGATATAATGTTTTATTCGTTTCCCATTAACAACCTTTGGGTTAGTAACTTCGGCATTATTTATTTTGATGGCTCCAGATCGATAAACCTCCTCGATAACATAGTGTCCTTCCCATTTGGAGAGGAGTTTTCCTGCAAAGAATCTGAAACAAGAGTTGTACAAAAGAACATATTCTCCAACTTTGAACTCACGCTTTTGGATTATTTTATCATGTCATCTTTTAAGTTTTTCTTTAAATAACTTGGCATTTTCATAAGCTTGGGTTCTCCATTCATCTAGTGTGCTAATATCAACCTCTTTTCACCGGCAAGTTTGAAATAATAGTTGAGTTCTTTAATTGCCCAATATGCTTTATGTTCTAACTCACGAGGCAAATGACAAGCTTTTCCATAAACCATTTTATAAGGAGACATACCCATAGGACTTTTATATGGTGTTCTATAAGCCCAAAGTGCATCATCTAATTTCTTAGACCAATTCTTCCGGGACCTATTAACAGTCTTTTGTAAAATTAATTTTATTTCTCTATTGCTAAGTTCAACTTGACCACTAGACTGAGGATGATAGGGTGACGCAATTCTATGGTTAACATCATACTTGGCAATCATTTTACGGAAAGCACCATGAATAAAGTGTGAACCACCATCAGTCATTAAATATCTAGGGACTCCAAACCTTGGAAAATAACTTCTTTAAGCATTTTAATAGAGGTGTTGTGATCAGCACTACTAGTTGGAATAGCTTCTACCCACTTAGTAACATAATCAACATCAACCAAAATATGAGTATACCCATTAGAGGAAGGAAAAGGTCCCATGTAATTAAATCCCCAAACATCAAATGGTTCAACAGCTAGTGAATAATTCATAGGCATTTCTTGACGCTTACCGATATTACCTATTCTTTGACATTCATCACAAGATAAGACAAACTTACGAGCATCCTTGAAGAGAGTAGGCCAATAAAACCCATATTGCAATACTGTGTGAGTAGTTCTATCTCCCGCATGATGTCCTCCATAAGCTTCGGAGTGACATTTCCATAGGATTTGTTCCTGTTCATGCTCATGTACACAACGTCTAATAATACCATCTACTCCTTCTTTATAAAGATGTGGTCATCCCAAAAGTAATGTCTTAAATGATAGAATATTTTTTCTTTTGTTGGTAAGTAAAGCTAGGGGGTATGTGATACGTCTCCAACGTATCTATAATTTTTTATTGTTCCATGCTATTATATTATCAATCTTGGATGTTTTGTATGCATTTATATGCTATTTTATATAATTTTTGGGACTAACCTATTAACCTAGAGCCCAGTGTCAGTTTCTGTTTTTTTCTTGTTTTTGAGTTTCGCGGAAAAGGAATATCAAATGGAGTCCAATTGAGCTGAAAATTTACGGTAATTTTTTATGGACCAGAAGAAGCCCACGAAGCAAAAGAGTTGGGCCAGAAGAGCCATGAGGCATCCACAAGGGTGGAGGGTGCGCCCTACCCCCTGGGCGCGCCATTCGTCCTTATGGTTGACTCGTGGACCCCCCTCACTTGTTCTCGACGCCAAAAGTTCCTATAAATATAGAAACCCCCGGAAATAAACCTAGATCGGGAGTTCTGCTGCTGCAAACCTCTGTAGCCATCAAAAACCAATCGGGACCCTGTTCCGGCACCTTGCCGGAGGGGGAAATCATCACCGATGGCCATCTTCATCATCCCGGTGCTCTCCATGACGAGGAGGGAGTAGTTCACCCTCAGGGCTGAGGGTATGTGATACGTCTCCAACGTATCTATAATTTTTGATTGTTCCATGCTGTTATATTGTCAATCTTGGATGTTTTATAATCATTTTATAGTCATTTTATATCATTTTTTGGTACTAACCTATTGACATAGTGCCAAGTGCTAGTTGCTGATTTTTGCATGTTTTTTACATCATAGAAAATCAATACCAAACAGAGTCCAAATGCAGTGAAACTTTACGGAGATTTTTTATGGACCAGAAGACACCTAATGGGCCAAGGCAGCTCCTGGGGGGTGCTCCAAGGGGAGCACAACCCACCAGGGCGCGCCTGGAGGCCCAGGCGCACCCTGGTGGGTTGTGCCCACCTCGGGTGCTCCCGGACCACCTCTTTGCTCTATAAATACTCCATTATTCCAGAAAATCTAGGGCAGTCGACGAAAATCAATTCCAGCCGCCGCAGAGTCCAGAACCACCAGATCCAATCTAGAAACCATCACGGAGGGGTTCACCTCTTCCATTGGTGCCTCTCCGATGATGCGTGAGTAGTTCTTTGTAGACCTTCTGGTCCGTAGGTAGTAGCTAGATGGCTTCCTCTCTCTCGTTTGATTCTCAATACAATGGTCTCTTGGAGATCCATATGATGTAACTCTTTTTGTGGTGTGTTTGTTGGGATCAGATGAACTTTGAGTTTATGATCAAATCTATCTTTTTTATATCCATGAAAGTTATTTGAATTTCTTTGATCTCTTTTATGCATGATTGCTTATAGCCTCGTATTTATTCTCCAATATTTGGGTTTTGTTTGGCCAACTTGATCTATTTATCTTGCAATGGGAAGAGGTGCTTTGTAGTGGGTTCGATCTTACGGTGCTTGATCCCAGTGATAGAAAGGGAACCGACACGTATGTATCGTTGCTACTAAGGATAAACGATGGGGTCTATCTCTACATAGATAGATTTTGTCTACATCATGTCATCGTTCTTATTGCATTACTCCGTTTCTCCATGAACTTAATACACTAGATGCATGCTGGATAGCGATCGATGTGTGGAGTAATAGTAGTAGATGCAGGCAAGAGTCGGTCTACTAATCTTGGACGTGATGCCTATGTAATGATCATTGCCTGGATATCGTCATGAGTATTTGAAGTTCTATCAATTGTCCAACAGTAATTTGTTTACCCACCGTTTGCTATTTTTCTCGAGAGAAGCCACTAGTGAAACCTACGGCCCCGGGTCTCTTTCTCATATTATTTGCCTTCGCAATATATTTTATTTGCCTTTTATTTTCAGATCTACTAAACCAAAAATACAAAAATACCTTGCTGCAATTTATTCTACTTGGCGTTCGATCTATCAATATTTACAACTTTCTCACGTCCGTTTGCCAATTTCTGGCGCCGTTACCCGAAAGGGATTGACAACCCCTTTTACACGTCGGGTTGCGAGTATTTTTTATTTGTGTGCAGGTGTTGTTTACGTTGTGTTGCTTGGTTCTCCTACTAGTTCGATAACCTTGGTTTCACATCTGAGGGAAATACCTACCGCCGCTGTGCTGCATCGTCCCTTCCTCTTTGGGGAAATACCGACGTAGCTTCAAGCGACATCAGTATGTACCAGTAGCTATGTGTTTGATCACTCTCTCTTGTGTTCTTGATTTGGAACGATCTTGATGTACCGCGAGCTTTGCCTTTGTATCTAATGATGTTTCTCCCCCTCTACCTTCTTGTAATGGATTGAGTTTTCCCTTTGAAGTTATCTTATCGGATTGAGTCTTTAAGGATTTGAGAACACTTGATGTATGTCTTGCGTGGGATGCCCGTGGTGACAATGGGGTATTCTATTGATTCACTTGATGTATGTTTTGGTGATCAACTTGCGGGTTCCGTGACCTTGGGAATCTATGCATAGGGGTTGGCACACATTTTCGTCTTGACTCTCCAGTAGAAACTTTGGGGCACTCTTTGAAGTTCTTTGTGTTGGTTGAATAGATGAATCTGAGATTGTGTGATGCATATCGTATAATCATACCCATGGATACTTGAGGTGACATTGGAGTATCTAGGTGACATTAGGGTTTTAGTTGATTTGTGTCTTAAGGTGTTATTCTTGTACGAACTCTATGATAGATCGAACGGAAAGAATAGCTTTGTGATATTTTACTACGGACTCTTGAATAGATCGATCAGAAAGAATAAATTTGAGGTGGTTTCGTACCCTACAATAATCTCTTCGTTTATTCTTGTAT
This sequence comes from Triticum aestivum, assembly GCF_018294505.1. Classification (NCBI taxonomy): domain Eukaryota; kingdom Viridiplantae; phylum Streptophyta; class Magnoliopsida; order Poales; family Poaceae; genus Triticum; species Triticum aestivum. The sequence goes on from NC_057805.1 coordinate 72,441,228, forward strand.
GTCTTGCATGTGCTTATCTGTGGTGACAATATGATGTTCACGTGATCCACTTGATGTATGTTTTGGTGATCAACTTGCGGGTTCTGTAACGTTGTGAACTTATGCACAGGGGTTGGCACACGTTTTCGTCTTGACTCTCCGGTAGAAACTTTGGGGTACTCTTTGAAGTTCTTTGTGTTGGTTTGAATAGATGAATCTGAGATTGTGTGATGCATATCGTATAATCAAACCCGCGGATACTTGTGGTGACATTGGAGTATCTAGGTGACATTATTGATGTGTATCTTAAGGTGTTATTTTAGTAGGAACTCTAGGGCTATTTGTGACACTTATAGGAATAGCCCAATAGATTGATCAGAAAGAATAACTTTGAGCTGGTTTCGTACCCTACAATAATATCTTCGTTTGTTCTCCGTTATTAGTGACTTTGGAGTGACTCTTTGTTGCACGTTGAGGGATTGTTATATGATCAAATTATATTATCATTGTTGAGAGAACTTGCAGTAGTGAAAGTATGAACCCAAGGCTTTGTTTCGAAGCATTGCAATACCGTTTTCACTCACTTTTACCACTTGCTACCTTGCTGTTTTTATATTTTCAGATTACAAAAACCTATATCTACCATCCATATTGCACTTGTTTCACCATCTCTTCGCCGAACTAGTGCACCTATACAATTTACCATTGTATTGGGTGTGTTGGGGACACAAGAGACTCTTTGTTATTTGGTTGCAGGGTTGTTTGAGAGAGACTATCTTCATCCCGCGCCTCCCACGAATTGATAGACCTTAGGTCATCCACTTGAGGGAAATTTGCTGCTGTCCTACAAAACTCTGCACTTGGAGGCCCAACAACGTCTACAAGGATAAAGTTGCGTAGTATACATCAGTATGTATTTAGCAACAATGTAATTAGCATAGTCAGCATACCAAGGTGTACTATTAAAAACATTTATTGCAGCTAATTGCTCATCACGAAAGCTATCATTAATAGATTGTGGGTCATCAAGAATATTTTCAAGCCTAGACAAGTTATCGGCTACGGGGTTTTCCGCTCCTTTTCTATCAGTGATATGCAAATCAAATTCTTGTAGCAAGAGAACCCACCTAATGAGTCTAGGTTTAGCATCTTTCTTTTCCATAAGATATTTATAGCAGCATGGTCGGTGTGAACAATAACTTTAGAATCAACAATGTAAGATCTGAATTTATCACAAGCAAACACCACTGCTAGAAATTCTTTTTCACTAGTAGCATAATTTCTTTGTGCACTGTCTAGAGTTTTACTGGCATAATGAATAACATTCAGTTTTTTATCAACTCTTTGTCCTAGAACAACACCAACATCATAGTCACTAGCATAACACATACTTTCAAAAGGCAAGTTCCAATAAGGAGGTTGAACAATAGGTGCAGAATTAAGGCTTTCTTGAGTGTTTCAAAGGCTTCTAAACAATCATCATCAAAAACAACTGGAGTATCCTTTTGCAAAAGATTTTTAAAAGGCCTAGAAATTTTAGATAAGTCTTTGATAAATCTCCCATAGAAACCAACATGACCAAGGAAACTACGAATACCTTTGATATCTTTAGGACATGGCATTTTCTCAATTGCATCAACCTTAGCTTTGTCCACCTCAATACCTCTTACAAAAATTTTATGGCCCAAAACAATACCTTCGTTAACCATAAAGTGGCACTTCTCCCAATTCACGACAAGATTTGTTTGCTCACATCTCTACAAAACTCGATCAAGATTTCTTAAACAATCATCAAAAGACTTCCCATAAACAGAAAAGTCTTCCATGAAAACGTCAACAATCTTTTCACAAAAGTTAGAGAATATAACAGTCAAATATCTTTGAAAGGTAGCAGGTGCGTTGCATAAACCAAAATGCATACGTCTATAAGCATAAGTTCCAAAAGGACAAGTAAAAGTGGTCTTTTCTTGATCAGGTTGAGAAACAAGTATTTATGAAAAAACAGAATATCCATCAAGGAAGCAAAAATTTGTGTGCTTACTGCTTAGATAATCTCTCTAGCATTTGATCAATAAATGGCAGAGGGTAATGGTCTTTTCTAGTTGCTTTGTTTAATTTTCTAAACTCAATTACCATTCTATAGCCTGTGACAATTCTTTGTGGAATAAGTTCATTTTTATAATCAGGAACAATAGTAATACCTCCTTTCTTAGGGACACAGTGAACATGACTTACCCATCTACTATCAGCTATAGGATAGATTATACCTGCTTCCAGAAGTTTTAATATCTCCGTTCTTACCACTTCTTTCATCTTCAGATTTAACCGACGTTGGTTATCAACAACGGGTTTAGCATCAGGTTCCATATTAATCTTGTGCTGACATAGAATGGGACTGATGCCCTTAAGATCATCAAGAGTATATCCAATAGTAGCTCAGTGCTTCCTTAGAACTTTCAATAATCTTTCTTCTTCATGTTCTGAAAGGTTAGCACTAATAATAACAGGATAAATCTTTTTCTCATCGAGATAAGCATATTTCAAAGTGTCAGGCAATTGTTTTAATTCAAACACAGGATCAACTTTAGGCGGAGGAGGACCTCCTAGAGTTTCAATAGGAAAATTGTGTTTAAGCAAAGGACGTTGTTCAAAGAAAATCTTATCCATTTCATTTCTTTCATGCATATGCATACCATTTTCATAATCTAGCAAATATTGTTCTAAAGGTTCAGTAGGAGGTACAACAATAGAAGCAAGACCAATAATTTCATCCTTACTAGGCAATTCTTTTTTATGAGGTTTTCTACTAAACTTGGAAAAATTAAATTCATGAGACTCATCACCAAAGCTAACACCGACAATTTGTTTTCATAATCTATTTTAGCATTAACGGTGTTCAAGAAAGGTCTACCAAACATAATGGGACAAAAGTCATCTTGTGGGGAACCAAAAACAAGAAAATCAGTAGGGTATTTTATTTTCCCACACAAGACTTCAACATCTCTAACAATCCCAAGTGGTGTGATGGTGTCTCTATTAGCAAGTTTAATAGTAACATCTATGTCTTCTAATTCAGCGGGTGCTATGTCATTCATAATTTTTTGATATAAGGTAAAAGGAATAGCACTCACGCTAGCGCCTATGTCATATAAACCATGATAACATTGATCTCCTATTTTAACTAAGACAATAGGCATGCCAACAATAGGTCTATGTTTAACTTTTTCATCGGGTTTGGCAATTCTAGCAGCTTCATCACAGAAGTAAATAACATGACCATCTAAATTTTCAACCGGGAGATCTTGAACCATAGCAACACTAGGTTCTACCTTGATTTGTTCAGCTGGTTTAGGTGTTCTAATATAACTTTTATTGACCACAGCTGAAACTTTTGCATGTTCCTTCATCCTAACAGGGAAAGGTGGTTTTTCAATATAAGCAGTAGGAACAACCGGATCAACATTAGAGATAATAGTTTCATCTTTAGCTGTTACTGGTTCTTTAATTTCTTATTTAATAGGTGGGTGATATTTGGACCACTTCTCCTTAGGGAGATCAACATGAGTAGCAAAAGATTCACAAAAAGAGGCTACTATCTCAGAGTCAAGTCCATATTTAGTGCTAAACTTTTGGAAAGCATCAGTATTCATAAAAGATTTAACACAATCAAACTTAAGCTTAATACCTGACTCTTTACCTTCGTCGAGTCCCCAATCTTCAGAGTTGCATTTAATTCTTTCTAGAAGATCCCACCGGAATTCAATAGTCTTCTTCATAGAGGAACCAGTACAAGAAGTATCAAGCATGGATCGATCATCATGAATGATAATTTCTCTTGAGAGCTCATGATTGGGGCATGAATATAACATTGACTTAATCCTCCCCCAAGCTAGTGCGACAATTTATCCTTCACGAGGCCAAAAATTATATATATAATTCTGATCACGATGAACTAGATGCATAGGATTTTTTTGGTGAAACTCCAATTTCAATCGATTCTAATTCCAAGATCCAATATCATCGTATAGCCTATACCATGCCAATTCTTTTCCCTTCAAAGATAAAGGAAAAACCTTCTTCTTAGCTTCATCTCCGGGTAAACCTGCAAGCTTAAACAATCCACAAAATTCTTCCACATATATCAAGTGCATATCAGGATGTTCGGTTCCATCTCCTGCATGAGGATTAGCTAGCAGTTGTTCTATCATACCCGAAGGAATTTTGTATTCAATATTTTCAGTAGGTGCAGTGGATTGAGGGGTGACTAATTGTGGTTCCAGTCGAGGTGAAGATACCCCGAACAAACCCCTCAAAGGATTGCTTTCCATAGTAACAAGTGACAATAAATTTCAGCACATAGTAATAATTTTTCCTTACCAATTTCCACTTACTAGGAGCGCTTCACTCATCGGCAATGGCGCCAGAAAAGAGACTTGGTGACCCACAAGTATAGGGGATCAATCATAGTCCTTTCGATAAGTAGGAGTGTCGAACCCAACGAGGAGCAGAAGGAATTGGCAAGTGGTTTTCAGCAAGGTATTCTTTGCAAGCACTGAAATTATAAGTAACGAGTAGTTTGATATCAAGATAATTTGTAACGAGAAAATAACAATAGTAGTAACAAAAGTGCAGCAAGGTAGCCCAATCCTTTTGAGGCAAAGGACAGGCCAAAACGGTCTCTTATGATAAGCAAAGTGTTCTTAAGGGTACATGGGAATTTCATCTAGTCACTTTCATCATGTTGGTTTGATTTGTGTTCGCTACTTTGATAATTTGATATGTGGGTGGATCGTTGCTTAGGTGTTGTTCTTACTTGAAAGAACCTCCTACTTATAATTAACCCCCTCGCAAGCATCTGCAACTACTAGAAAAGTATTAAGAATAAATTCTAACCATAGCATTAAACTTTTGGATCCAATCGGTCCCTTACGGAATAGCGCATAAACTAGGGTTTAATCTTTGTCACTCTCGCAACCCATCATCTAATAACTACTCCACAATGCATTCCCTTAGGCCCAAATATGGTGAAGTGTCATGTAGTCGACGTTCACATGACCCCACTAAGGGAATCACAACATACATACCATCAAAATATCGAACACATATAAAATTCACATGATTACTTGCAACAATATTTCTCCCGTGACCTCAAGAACAAAAGTAAATACTCACAAATGATAATCATGCTCATGATTAGAGGGGTATTAAATAGCATATTGGATCTGAACATATAATCTTCCACCAAATAAACCATATAGCAATCAACTACAAGATGTAATCAACACTACTAGTCACCCAAAAGTACCAATCTATTGTTCCGGTACAAAGATTGAACACAAGAGACGAACTAGGGTTTGAGAGGAGATGGTGTTGTTGAAGATGTTGATGGAGATTGCCTTCCCAAGATGGGAGAGTTGTTGGTGATGATGATGAAGATGATTTCCCCCTCCGGGAGGGAAGTTCCCCCGGCGGAATCGCTCCGCCGGAGGGCAAAAGTGCACATGCCCAAGTTCCGCCTCGAGATGGCGGCGCTTCATCCCAAAAGTCCTCTCCTTATTTTTTTTCTAGGTCAAAATGACTTATATACCAGAAGATGGGCACCGGAGGTGGGATGGGCTGAGCACAACCCACCAGGGGGCGTCTGGGGGCCCTGGCGCGCCCTGGTGTCTTGTGCTCACTAGGTGGCCCCCCTCCGGTAGTTTTTTGCTCTGGTATTTTTCATATATTCCATAAACAATTCTCGTAAAGTTTTAGCTCATTCGGAGTTGTGCAGAATAGGTAGCCTGACGTAGCTTTTTCAGGTCCAGATTTCCAGCTGCCGGAATTCCCCCTCTTTGTGTGAACCTTGCATATTATGACAGAAAATGCATTATAATTACTCCAAAAAGCATTACTATGCATAAAAATATTATAAATAACAGTAGGTAAACATGATGCAAAATGGACGTATCAGACACAGGTTGGGCCAATGTGGGTCCCCTTGTGGCCATATGTAGTGTTCCTCTAGTCATCTGTTGCTACTCTCATCTCGGTTTGCTCCAGTTGTCAATTGGCCAATCCACTAATAGCCATTTATAAGAATTTAGAATTTGATTTGATACAAATAAAGTCAGTACATTTACTATAGTTTTTTAGGCAATTCATTTATTATTGGGTTCATCGGGCCTTTATATCAAGATTTATCTTGCGTCTAGAAAAAAGAAGATGTTAATTTGGGGATTCTAAACACTAAAAAAATACACTTCCGTGATGATACGTGTTTGTCACAGTAGGTCACGTTTTCTGTCATGCATGTACATCCATGACAATTTTATGACAGAATCAAGATATTCATACCTGTGCTGTCGTAGAAGTGTTCCATGACATTACCAAAATTATCATCACAGAAGTGTCCACTTCCATGACGATAAATCACGCATCATAGAAGTGCTTTCATCAAGGGTGACCGACACGTGGCATCCACCGTAACGGGACGCCGTTAAGCTATCGGGTCCGGTTTTGGATCCGATAACCCGTTAACAACCCGGACCAATGGGGATTTTCCACGTGTAAAATACTCATTGGCCGGAGGAAACACATGTTTGCTCACTGTTGGGACAGATGTCATCCACTCATTGGATAGGAGGCGCCTATGATACGTCGACACGTGGCACGACCCAACAGAGGCCCATTCCGGTGAAAAGGCCAGCCCAGCTAAAGGCCCACCATGTTTTTTCAGACACTACTGGGCTGGCCCGTTAACAGCCTGCCATGTTTTGGGCCAAATTGAGGCCCATACCAGATCAGGCCTGTTCACAGCCTGCCGTGTTTTGGGCCAAATTACGGCCCATATCGGATCAGGCCCGTTAACAGACCACTGTTCTTTTGGGCCCATTCTAAGACATGTTTGTATTTCAGCCTGTTAAATGCTCGTTTACCAGTTCGGCCCGATAATAGTTTTGGCCTGTTAGCGGCCTGTGGTGCATCTGGGACATTGTCGGCCCGGTTTAACTTTAGGCCATTTAACGGCCCATGCAGACACTGGGCTATTTCTTGTCCGAAGTAACTTTAGGCCTCTTAACGGCCTGTAGTCTTCGTGGATAAATTTCAGCCCAACTGGCCTACCGGCCTGTTAATGGCCCGTGTAACTGTTGGGCCTAATTACAGCCCGCGTTGAATACAGCCTACTTACAGCCCATCTGATAATGGCCCGTGACACTTTTAGGCGTATGGCCCGCGTAGACACCGGCGTGCATAAAGCCCATAATTTTATTGGGCCAAACAAGCCCGAGATATATTTTGGCATGTTAACTGCTTATCCTATTTGGGCCAAACATGGGCCTTAGGCAGTTTCGACCTGTTTGGCCCGTGAATTTTTCGGCTCAATGCTAGCCCAATCTAGGTTTTATCCTGTTAAAAGCCCATTGTATTCTCTGGCCCAGCTGGCCAGAACTTTACTCGGCCTGTTAAAGGCGGGAAACAACCATAAGGTTTAGACCTGCTAATGGCCCAAGATGATTATAGGCCCATGTTTTGGCCCATATGAGTAATGGGCCACCCTGAAGACCGACAACACTGAGATCCACTGAACCTTCCGGCCTAAATTACAGCATACCGACTAAGAATAAACCTAGACTATACAATAAAGAAATTACAGCATATTACATCCCCTCGGCATCAAAGTTCGCCGCCAGTGATAATAAAGGGCAACCAGATAGCAGATTACATAAACTGGGAAGGTCGCCACCAGTGGAAGTTAACAGGCGGACAAAATAATAGACAGAACCGACAGCACTTCAACACAGTTCAAGAAAGGTTAGCCCGGCCCACCAGCTGCAGCACAAGCAGCTTAGCAACCTGATGAGACTGCGCTTCTTTGGCGCTCATATCCACCAACTTAAGCTGCATAGCATCAATAAACATCATGTACTTATGGTTAATCTTGCATAGAGATTGGAGTTCCAGTCGTATTTGAGCGGAAGCATGTATTTCTGCTTGAATTTCAGACTGAAGAAGTCGAACAGATTCAGGCGGTGACTTCATCGAGCTTGTGTCACTGAGTAAGTTTGACACTACATCGAGATGTGACTTTGTGGTTGTATCCCTACCCTCAATATGTTTTGCCTTCTCCTCTGGAATATGTGTTAGAGGGACAAACAATGGGTTCGTCTCACTATCATTGTGGCAGTTCTTCCTAGCAGCAGTGTTGTCACCCTGAAAGAGAAACAAGTAGGTAGATAACAGGTTTTGCATGTATAAGCATCAGCGCTGTCAATTCATCTCATTTCTTTATCAGAAATAAAGAGACACGGTTTAAAATAGAATTAACATAATAGGCATTGTTCATAGTTAAGACGACATGAAATGGCATTGTGCAGGAGCGGCCAGCTTCACCAGACCACTGGATTACAGATCAAGAACACAAGCATAGATGTAGTTCTAAACAACGTATAAGCATGAATGGTGAGTGTACCATCAATTTATACCATTTCAGATCGGTAAATAAAGAGACACGATTTAAATAACATTAATATAATGTGGCATTGTTCATAGTTGAGACATAGCAGGATTTGACATTGTGTTGTTGTTGGTAGTCTCACCACACCATTGGATTACAGATCAAGAACACAAGCATACACATAGTGCTAAAGAAGATAACTTGCTATGTTTAGTTTAATTTACATGGTACGAATAAGGAACTAGATTGTACAACTAAAGACTGAAATTGAGGACGACAAACTTATGTTTATGTACTTCTACTTTATAAACTTTGAACAAGCAATTTGATGCAGACGACAAAAATAAACAACATTTGCACTCATAGCTATCCAAATATAAACAACAAAGTTTGAAGGCTCGAGGAGAACAAACTTACATAAGTAGTGAAGACATGCTCTATAAAGGCCTTGTCCATATTGATGGGGGGGGGGGCAATTCAAGAAGTTTACCTCACACTCTTCTTCAAGAGTATTGCCTTTATTCTACATTTTGTTAAGAGTAAATATAGATGTGAAAATATAGGAACAAATGGCGATTATTTAACTTAAGATGCAGAGTACAAATGTAAATACAGCATACAGGCAGAAGGCACTGACAAGAGCAATGTGGAGCTAAACTTCTTCAGTAACATTGGTTTGATTCAATATTTTGGCAAGAGTAAATGTAGATCTGATGTGTAGAAAAATGGAGGACAAGGGAAAATAAGCTGCAAAGTGTACATGAAGAACTAGCTGACAAATATAAGGACAACAGATACTTACAAGAAGAATGCAGAACTAAATTTCTTCATAGGCATTGGGTTTATTCTACATTAATTTAAGCATTAATATAGATCTGATAATTTGGAGCGAACGGTGGATAAGCAAGCTATAATGCACAATGATGTCACATAATCCACTAGGTATGAATGTAAGGACAGCGATAGGACAATAGGTACTCACCAGAGCAAAGCAGCGACAACATAGTTGCGATATCCTAGGTTTTGCGACGCTGGTTCTATCGCCAATATACATCGGGTGCTATGTGATTTCTCCGCTAGCACCACCTTTTTCAAGGACTTTGCATGTAATCCTTCAGGTTCTGCAATCACCCTCTTCCTTTTGGATGTCTGAAACACAAGAACAACATTTGAATGGAAAAAGATGGTATGACGACAAATGGAATAGGTGTGATAATGGATGGGCATGGCATCTTCACATATATCATGAGTAAACTAAGCAGATGACGGTGCAACGAAGCAAAATAAATGCAAGACACCTTGTGCAAGATATGTGCAACCAATAAAACCTTGCCAAATTAGAACAGGCACCTTATTGGGTGAACAGGATAGGCCATCTGCCTTTGACTCCTTGAGCTTAGAATAGTCATTAGGATCATATTCTGAATACGAATCTATAGGTCAGGAGCATGTGGGTTTCATTGCATCCACAATGGACCTCAATCCCTTGATGCCAAGTTTGTTACCCATTGAACTGTTCCGCAATATTCTTCTGATGTGCGCATTCTTATATTCATTGTGATTACGTACAATATATGTAAAGCATGAAAACACAAATAGTAGTGAGATTATCTTTGTAATGCAGAGGATATTATAATATATTAGAGGCTCCCTGTAAACCCTTGTGTGCTATCACTGGATTCTGATGAGAGAGCCCATGTGTGTTGTAATATGGTGAGTAGATTAATATAATCTGGCACAACTACACACAAAAATAGGCTCCCTGTTGGGGGCCCCAGATGTAAGGATAGTTGGCAGATGATAGGTTCATAATATACCGTATAGAATGTTTATTGCCAAACCATGATAACGAGAGCGCAGAGCCAGTAGGCAGATCGTAGTGTAGATAATAGGGGTACACCATAACCACCATAAATAAATCGGGAAAGCGGAACTGGCTAGAAATATAGGGTTTTGCCACTACTAATATGCAGCCTATCGATCACATACAGGCCAACTCTATTCATCTGAAGGCGCATAGGTGTTACTATTAGTTTAGTCTATCAAAGACCGCGCGGCTCCCACCATTTCCGGGGTATTATGGCAGGCCAACTCGAAGTGCGAAATCATTTAGCAGAACCGGCCCAATAGAGGTGTCGACTGCAGATGTCCCTGCTCCCCTTCCTGATAAGGAACATACTGTGCTTCCCATACAGAACACCGCACGGGCCGCCGGCTGAACCACAGGCCCCCACCGCCTGTGTTCCTCCGCCACCGCCACCCCCACCCCGCCCCCACCCGCGTCGAGTTTTCTTCGTTCGGCGAGGCCCCACCACCGCCCCCCACAACCACCGTCCCCACCTGAGCCCCTTCCTTCGCACCGGCGAACTCCGGCGAGCTCTCAAAAATCGACTGACCCAATTTTGAAATTTAGTCTACTGTCATTTAACTAGTGTGGAATATAAAAGGGGAAAACCATAAGCATTGCGAGTATAGTGTTGAGCGTGCCATGGAGGATCTGAAGGTGCAAATCAGACAAAGGCAACTTCGCAACCAATGTTTGCTTTCAACTAACAAGTAAGTGATGGACAAGAAATCAGAGTAAAGCAGTGGCGATCTATTTTCTTGCTGCGATAAATAAGTTGAGCAGATACGAAAGAGTACCGCCTCTAGTGCGGCGCCGTGTATGCATCTGCTGAGAATTTGATGATGCTGCGATAGCGATGGCTGTCAGTGGCGTGGAAGCAGATCTAGGAGGGTAGACGGTGGCGGCGAGGCGCCGTGGACGAGACGGTCGTAGGAGCAGCGCCGGCAAGGGGGATGACGGCGGGGCTGAAGCGAGAGGACGGGATGCAAGGATCTCGGTCCGAAGCTGTGGATGAGAGAGGTCGATCTCATGTAATGGCCGACGGCGTCGGGGTATCAGCTTCGGCATGGTGGAGGAGTACGGCGGTGGATGGGGTGGCGGACAGAGGAGGCTGGGGTGGAGAGAGTGTTTTGGCGCCCACGGAGTACGAATGGGGAAATGGAGGGAGAGAGGAAGGGGGGAACCATGTCTTAGGGCGCGCTTGTCTCAAATGCGAGGAAATTTACAAACTTAGCCCCTGTTTAAAATGTCCTACATCACAGCAATATTAGTTGGTTGGGGATAGGACGGTAATCTCGCATACACCAAATATTTGCCAACGAGAGTTTGTTTTTGGCGCCCACCGTGTATGAATCGGGGAGGGAGTCAATTTCGGCCGAGGAGACACTGTGTTTTGGCGCCCACCATGTATGAATGCGGGTGAGAGGTGGTTATGTCACGTTTGAGTGAAATTACAAACCTACCCCTACCGAAACCTATAGAAATCGAGCCGATAGGCTTTGCATGGCAGGGATAGGCAGTAATTTCCATCTCGCAGATTTTGGTTTCGGGCGGTTACTGCGACTTTCCCCGCTTCGTTCAAATTTTTGCAGAGCAAGAGTGCACATTTACCGTGCCAACTCAATTCGAATCCAGTTTGTATTCTATTTTTGTTCGGGCAGGATCCATTTTCGATTGGAATAAATTCTATATACATCATTTTTTATATATACTTTCAAAAGCACAACACCCTTTATACATAAATATGGTTTACAAATGGCATGATCTCAGATTCATAAGGTTGTATCCATCTTAATTTGGATTTTCAAATATTTGAAACCACTTTATGTTGAAATCCAATGTATGCATGCCTCGCTAACTGTCTCCAATTAATGTGTGTTTCATGCGGGTTTTTATTTTTTTTACTTCTCAAACATGTATAATGTGTTTCACACACGCAACATATAGTATAATCCCGTTTAGAAATTAATTGCATATAAACCATGCATTGTCTCTAATTAAAGAATCTATGGATCACTAATATTGATAAACTATATAACATTACACGTGTCCCCAAATTCAAATGAATATGCATGTTTGATACACCAATTTGCGTTATGATATTAACGATGTCGTGATCTCCAGTTTAAATATTTGAATCCCCTTTAATCCAGATATTCATCTCATATAGCTATCACTCATGCTTATATAGGAGTGTCTCTCTAGACCTATACGCGTTCATCGTCTCTCGGATATCTCTCGTGCTACCTGTATGTCGACAATGATCTTTTATCTTCGTAACACACTGACGATACTCTCTTCCTCGACCTCCATCACTCTATCTCTCTCTAAGTATATCTCGCTCCCTGCTATGTGTCTCTAACTATGATTCTCCATGTGAAATCTCTTTCTCTCACACAAACACAAACTTCGTCTCCCGGGGTCTCATTTCTCTCTACTATTCCCCTGTGTGCCACTCGCACACACCTCTCACACAGAGATGTCTTTCGCTCCTTAGGTATGAGAAGCTACGACTCTTCCTCTTAAATATCTCTTTCTCACACACAAACACAAACTCTGTCTCCCAGGGTCTCTTATCCCTCCACCATTCTTTTGTATGTCGCTCACACACACTCCCTCTCCCTACAGATATCTTGCGTTCCCTCATATGTCTCTCCAGCTATCACTCTCGTTGTGAAATATCTTTCTCTCTCACAAACACAAAACTCTATCTCTCGGGATCTCATTTCTCTCTGAAATTTGTTTGTATGTGAGTCACATGCACCCTCTCTCTATCTCTCTCACACCCACACACATAACTCAGCCTTCTGGCCCACTCGACTCCTATCTCTAACGCACACTAGCTAGCATATTTATATTTCTATTTATCTATTTATTCATCAACCTTCTTTCTCGCCCTCACTCTTGCTTCGTATCACGCACACTAAGTATGTTTCTCTCTACATGCAGTCAAGTGCCCTCTTTTTATCTTTCTCTCACACACACATAACTCCACCCTCTGAACCACCCGGCGGTCATCTCCAACACTCAAACTAGCCGATGTCCCTCTAGCTAGCATTTCCATCTCTGTATCTATCTGTAGTTTCTCCGTCAACATTTCTTTCTCGCACACACTCTTGCTTCCTATCACCCACACTATATATGTCTCTCCATACATGCATTTATAGGTTGATCTCTTTTGCACAATCATTGTGTCTCACTCCCTCTGCTCTCCATAGATGCATCCTCCAGCCCACGCCACTATCTCTTAAAGACAAAAACACATGCTCAATTGTCGGGCCTTCTTCCCTGCACTCTCACATGCATGCATATTGTCATACCGATCCGTCTCTCCCAAGTCGTTGATCTTATGACTTATGTCTTCTTTCTTTTATCTCGATCATGCGCGCGCGCACACACACATCCCACATATACATGTGTACCTCTCGCACATGCACGTTCAAGGTCTCTATGTCTCCATACGTAGTTAATTACCCTCAACCCTAACGCCATATCGAACCATTCTCTTCTTGTGTGCAGATAACTTCCGTCTGGATGGGTAAAACATACACTCACACTTAACAATCTCCTTCTAGCTACCCCCCTGTCACTCTTCCCCTATATCCCCAAAACTAATAAGACCATCCCTTCGTTTAATTCCCGCCTACATGCACCATCGATATATAGTAGTCTTCCTCGGTGTCTCTCGAACAAACACGTTCTCTCGATGTCGACTCCTCTCACGCGCACCCACCATCTCTTCCCTCTCTACGGGCCTTTTCTCTCTCGCACCCCATCGTTGGTGGCCTCTGCCATACACATCACCTCTCTATGATGAAGCCACGCACACTTAATACATCCGCCACCGAGGACCCCGC
>NC_057805.1:72455764-72474506 GCF_018294505.1 Triticum aestivum
CATCTCACAGACACATGCTCTAGGCGGAGCATTTGTTCCTAGCACCCTTTGTCCAACCTTACCCGTATGATAAACAATCACCTTAATTTACTTGTATAACATGGACAAATTCCACTTTACTTTAGTAGTTAGCAAACTTATCATCTCTACTCTTTAAAAAACCGAGTTGGTGATGATGGTGTGCCTGCCATCTTGTAATATAGACCGCCCGATCTATATCTGACGGATAGAAAGCAAACTATGATAATTTTACAAAAGATACCCGCACCTCTCTCCACATCCTTATCTCCCACAACCTCATTGCTGAGCAATTAAAAAAGGAAGTCTCTGGAACAATCTAGCATGGTGGCCGCTGCCTCCTGCCGACGCCGTCCATCCCCATGCCTCCGCCCAGTCCGACCACCAGTCACCACCACGCTCCACTCCTCCTCACCTTATCTCTCATCTTTCATTTTTACGATGAAATTCTCGAGATACCAGTTTTCCGATAAAAGTCTCGAGATATCATTAGTTTTTACACATGGGATTACTCCTGCATGGGTTAATCACAATAGGTGTTTTGTAAAAAAATGCATATTGATGTTCCGTGCAATGCACAAGCATCTTGCTTGTAATTATATAATGCAAATCACGAGCAGGAAGTGACATTTTTTTTACACAACCACGTTAACATGGCCACGTAAATCACTAGCTAAAGTGTAATACCATTATACTTATATCCCGATGCAAAAAAGTTGAGTACATGTCCGAAGAGTAGAGTCGCACACACGCACTCTGTCTCTTAGAATCTCACACAGACACCAGTTACGTGACGCCCACTTAAGCAAACACGTATGTTACAATTTGTGCACCCGCGGGTACAAGTGATGGTGCGCATTTATTTAAGCCAGACGGCGAACCCAAACAGTAGCTGCATTCATTCCCCTCCCGCGCGCCGTCTCTTCTCTGGTTGCTGTCGCCCGTTAGCCATGGCCCGGCCAAAGGTAATGACATACGCCATACTCCCGCCGGAGCGGCGCTTTAATCTGGAAACTTTAGTGGTCATGCATGCATCTTTTTGTGCTAGCACTCCTATATAAGGGTTGACCGGTCGCTTCCCGTGGATGTGCGCGGGCGGTGGAAGAGGAAGGAGAAGGGAAGCGAGCTGTGGAGTAACTTTTTTACTAGAATTTCTTAGGAAACTGAGTGCAATAATTGAGTAGTTTTGCACTCAGTTTCCAAAAAAATTGTGGTAAAAACCAGTACTACACCTGAAACGGTTCAAAACCAATACTCCCTAGCCAGCGCGCGCTTCCCGTGTGAAACGGTCAGCGTCGCCCTGGAGCGTCAGTGCCACATTAATGCCTGGCCAGAGCGGAGGCGACCTCTCACTGGCGCCGGCTTTGAAGCAGCGCGACGGCCAAGAGAGCGCCACTTCCCGGTGCACGTGACTGCTCCGTGTCGAGGCTGGCCATAGTTTGGATGAGTCTCCATCGTGGGGAGACACACTAACTGCGATGATATGGATCGTTCCATCTATGAAGAACACGTGGGACTGGAACTATGAGACGGACATGTACCCTGGAGTGGACGTACGAACCTGAGTAATGTAGCGCAGTAAGTGAAGTACAAAGGCACAAATAGTATGAACATGCGTGGCTATAGGCATTTGTCTCTTACTACGTACCACTAAATGTTGTACGTGCAATGCACAGTGATGTTATAGAGTACGTGCCTAAGTACTCTACTACTACTATATTAATTGGAGGCACATATTAGGTTTTATATTTGTTTACGTGTATGCCCCGAGACCTTCCAACTAGATGTGTCTTTCTCTCCGGGTCGCACTTTGTATCGTTCATACCACTAGTACTACTACGTGTGGTCTCCGACCCAAAAGTGGAAGAAGTGGAGACGCTCTACCACGCTGTTCATGTCCCACTCCTTTCGCTGACGTGTGGGACATCCAGCACGTGCCGTGTTTGGCACTCCTTCGTCGTAAGAGTTGAAACACTAGCATTCATCAGAAATAATATATATATATATATAAATCAGCAGTGATACTATACCACGCGGTTTCCTTGCTCCTCGATATCGTAAAGAATACTTCCGTTGGCCAACATGTGGGACGTCGACCATCCTGGTCCACTTGCCATGCACGCAGAACTCCAAGGGAGAGTCACTCCGGTCGTCACGCCGTAGTAATAATGACTAATGAGCCATCAAATCCCAGGCCCAACCTTTCCCACTGTGAAGTTGCTCGGACGAAGGAACCATCATGACTTTGTTGAATTCCGCTTCTTGAAGAAAACTACTGTACCAGAAGTACTGCTAGCTATAGTAGTTACTCCAGCAGAGGCCTCCTTTCGTTCATAGGATAGGAATTTTATAGGAATATGAAAATCATAGGAAGTGAGATGACATGCATCTCAATTCTTATAGAGAAAGAGATGCCATTTGATGCATAGGATAGGAATTTTTCCATAGAGTCCGGCTAATGTACTGGTAATTTGCTCTAAAAACTACAGTAGTAAATAGTAGTACTGGTACATGCTCGTACTCAGACACATACACACACACTAACTACTAGTACTACTACTTCTCACATGCTGGCCAGATGCCGTCGTTCTCCTTCCCGGCTTTGTCGACGACACCCCACCGTGCTTGGATCTCCGCCGACCTCTCTGCCGTAGCGCGTGCGTCCTCTTCTTTCTTGCGGCGGCGGGCCTCTCTTTTCTTGAGTGCTTTCTGACTTCTCTGCTCCCTCTGTGCGGCTTTGGCCGCCTCTTGCTCTACCGCCCATTTGGCCTTGGCAGCTTCAAATTCTGCCCACGTAGGTGTGAGGTCGCGAGCGGTGATGAACTCGGCACGGCGTGATGGCATCGCTTCCCTACCATATTGTGTGCGGTCGTGGGCAGCGAGGAACTCGACGCGGAAGGATGCCATCGCTTCCTTACCGGTTAGTGTGCGGCGCGGTGGCATGAATGACGCTTGGTGAGCGCTATGGGGTGGAGTGGCCGGACAACCGTATAGTGCATTGGTTTGTCAAGAGCTCAAGGACAAAAGATGAAGGAAATTTGGATTCCCCTTCAATCCTGGTCATTTATTACCGAGTAAAATGCATTGGTGGTCATCGAACTTGTCTTGATAGCTCACTTTGATCATTATATTATACGTGATGCACACATTAGCGCACACCGTCCATAGAGGCAAGTAGCATGTACGCGTGCAGACACTCACGCTCACGCAGTCAAACCATGCTAATGCATGCACGTCGCCCTCTCAATCAAAGTCCTACTCATGGCGCAACGCAAACGGCGAGCCCGTCACCTGTGCGCCCCGGCGGTGCCTGACATTACTGTTTAGACATTTGATGGAGGCCTCCTGTCGGTGTGGAACGACACCTATGGGATCACAAGAATCCCTACTACGGTTGTCGGGGCGCGGGGTTACGAGAAGAGCAGGATTAGTAATCAGCACAAGGATCGTTTACCCAGGTTCGGGCCGCGAGGATGCGTAAAACCCTAGTCCTGCTTTGGTGGATGTATTTCAGAGAGTTCTTGAGCTCTCGAACTAGCTATAGTGGGTGCGTGGTTCCAAAGAGCCCAATCCTTCTCCAATATGCCATGAGCCTCCTTTTATAGTCGAAAGGGGCTGCCACAGTGGCACACAGGAGGTGGAAAGGCGTAGAGTACTGCGAGCTTATCGCTCGTATTACAGGACAAGACGCATTTAATGCGCTGTGAGGTGTCCCCTAGCTTTATCGGGGACGGGGGCGAGGCCCGTCCCGTCCGTCGCCGCTCCTCCTCACTTCGACACGCGCCCTGGCCAGCGATGCGTCCGGCGCCATGTAGGCAGGCAGGCAGCTGAGGTGGCGCGGTGGTGGAGCCTTCACGAAGATCTGCATGCCGCCACGCATGCGCTTGATGAGTTGGCCTGGGAGCTGCATGTTGCCACGCAGGTGCCTGCTCAGCTGGTTGAGTTGGCAGCTGCATGCGAACGGCAGTGGAGACTTGGTTGGTGCGGGTCTGGCAGTGGCCCTGCTGGCGTCCTCGGTGAGGGCCTTGCCGGGTGGCCCGGCAAGGGTCTTGCCGTGGCGCGCTGTCGTCCCCGGCAAGGATCTTGCCGGGGGTCTTGTGGCTTTCCTCGGCAAGGATCTTGCCGAGGGCCGTTGTCCTTTAATCCTCATCTGATCTTGAATATTCCTTGTCTTCACAAAGATCTGCATGCCACCATGGAGGTGCCTCCCGAGCCCTAGTTCCAACATGGTTGGTTGAGTTGGAACCAGTGGGCTCGAGGGCGGCTCACTCCGCTGGTGTGGGCGAGCCGCCCCGGCATGGGTCTTGCCGGGGCTGCTGAGGCTGCCCCCGACAAGGATCTTGCCGGGGGAACCTGCTTCGCCTCTCTGCTTCTTTGCGTTCTCGGTCTTGGCGTTGCTCTGGCTGTCTTGGGCTTCGGTTTTACCTTGGTTCACCTCCTCCGCTCTGCTTGGTGCGGCAGTGGGCGCGGCTCCAACTGTCCGTGCACAGGTAAAGGGGTACAAAGGTGCGCCCCCTCTTTTGTACACCGACAGGAGCCCCCGGGCCTGGGCCATACATAAGCGCGACATGTTGTTGGGCCAGGCCCAAAACGGTGCGCGGGCAGGCGGGGCGGCTTTTAGAGCGGTAAAACTTTTCGCGCGCTGCGCTTCCCACGACCCACGTTGAATGCGCGACGTGGAGGGGCGCGCGTGACGTGGGCGGCATGCGTGGGGCTGTTTCCACACACATGCGTCACATCATGGTTAATGGGAAAGGAGGTGGCCCGCGCCTTCCCCATAAAAGGAATAACCGCGGGCGCGCTGCTCACTTTACCCCTTCTGCGCCTTCTTCCAATCTCAGAGCCGCCGCTCCCTTTCCTTCCTCCCTAAGCTTCGTCCTTGTTCGCCGCCGTCGCGTTCCCGCCGTCCGCTGCCTTGCCCCCTTCCCCCAGCCGCCATGGCACCAAAATCCACCAAGGGCAAGGGAGTGGCCAAGGACGCCGAAGCGACGGAGCCACCAGAGAGTGTGCTGGCGGTGCAGCGGATGCAATCCGCCTTCTTCCCCTCGATAGTGGATGTGTTAGAGCTCCGGGAGGCCTTCAAACCCTTGTGGGGGGTGAGGACGGGGGGAGAAGATGGGGCACCCAGCCACGCGCGTCATCCCTGCCAACTGCGCCGAGGCCACGCCGAATTGGTACCCCTTCTTTGTCGACTATTTCTCTTGCGGGCTTTGTCCTCCCTTCTCCGGCTTCTTCAGTGACATCATGCATACCTTTGGCTTCCGCCTTTTGGATTTCACCCCGAATGCTGTGGCGTGCATGGCCCTTTTCGCGCACCTCTGCGAAGGTTTCGCCGGGGTGCACCCCAACACGACGCTCTTCCGCCATTACTTCTTCCCTCGGATCCAAACGGGAGGCACCATTTCTGGTTGCATCACCTGGATCCCAAGGTCCAAGGGAGCATACCTGGATGGCACCATGAAGGAGAGGTGGGAAGAATGGCGGGGCCGGTGGTGCTGGATCGAAGAGAAGGACCCGCCGGCGTTCTGCGAAGTTCGCCAGGTGCCGCCGATCCGCAGAGGCGATTGGAGTGACGTCGATGCCGACGACGAGAAGCTCACGATTGTGACCACCAGGATCCTTCGGCTCACCGAGGCCGGGCTCACCCTCGAGATGATCGGGGCGGACTTCATCCGCCACCGGATCGCTCCACTGCACAACAAGGGGAGGCCGGCCTGGCTCTTCACGAACCCCGCCGACATCATGCGGCTTCGCCCCGGCCTCGACCATAATTTCACAGTGATGGGGCATGCCCATTTCTGCCAGCGACTCTTCCAGCTCGATGTGGGCCGCGACGGCAAGGTCGAGCGAACCGGCAAGGTCGCGAGGGCCGCCGCGAAGGCCGGCAAGGTCTTCAAGGGGCCCTTGTTCAAGTTGCCGGCAGGAGTGGTCCCACTATGCAATAATTCGCGCCGGACTGAGATCATCGCCAAGATGCCGGACTGGAACGCGCATGGCCCTGACCCGAGATGGAAGGAGCCGGAGGACATCGAGGTGTAGCAGTTCTTTGACACTCTGCACGAGGGGTACATCAACGCCGACGCCGAGCGGCTGCTCGTCCAGGACACCACCCAGGCAGAACTGGGCTACATCGCCACCAGGGTGAGGGAGGCGTAGCTTGCCGAGGAGGCCGACAGCGCTAGTGGTGTGGAGGACAAGGCTGCGACGGCCGCGAAGGAGGAGGAGCTCGCCCTGTGGGCGGCGGCCGCCGGGGAAGCCAGCAGCGCCGGCACCGAGGCTCCTCTGGTTGAGGACGCGACCGATGAGTCGTCGGAGGAGGAAGCCGGGGCTGTTGACCCTCCGGCCACGGGGAGAGGGCGAGTCCTGCGGCGGGCCACTTCTGGCGAGCCGGTACGGCCCGTGAGGGCCGCACGGCGACCAAAGTCCCTGGAGGAGTCCGCGCGCAGACGAGGGCCGCGACGGCGAAGAGAGTGGTGAAGGCCGCGGCGGCGAAGAAGAGAGCATCTGCCTCCTCTTCGCCCAAGCGCACCCAGACTCCGCCCTCCTCCCCTCCTCCGGCGGACGCCGATGCGGGGGTCACCTTCGACTTTGGATCCCTCAGCCTGAGGAGGAAGAGGAAAACAGCAGAGGAGGAGGTGGACGACGAGTAAGTATCTGGCTTCTTCCCGTCATCTCTGCCTCCTCAATCTGCGTCGCTTGTCTTGACTTGTTTTCATCTTTGCAGGGACGGGGAGACGCTGGCCCAGAGGGTGAAGAGGGGCAAGACCTCGGCGGGCAGCCAGCCCCCGGCTGGTACTTCAAGGGCGCCACTGGTGGTGTTGAGCAACCCAGACAGCAGCCCCCGGCGCAGCCCCCAACATAAGTCCTCCGCTCACTCCTCGTCGACATGTGTCATGGGTAGGATACTTTGGCGCTGACCTTGTCGCGTATGCAGGAGGAGAGCAATAGCGGGAGGAGCCACAAAGGGCTACTCCCACCACGCCGCCCCCATCAACCACATCGCCCCGAGGGGCGTCCTCGGCAAGGGCGCCAAGCACCGAGCCCACGCACATGGAGGAGGAGGAGGAGAACTTGGGCGCCGGTGGCTTCGCCTCGGCGCCAGATGCTGGCGAGGAGGGGACTTCTGCTTCCCAGCCTGGGACCGGTAAGTCTCTGGCCTTTTTTCCCTGCCTTTTCTCTTCTTTTTGAATCTTTGATCTTGGCTCTACCCCACCCTCTTCTTGATATCCAGATCCTCTCTCGGCGGACCGGGAGGACCTGGACACCGTCATCGAGGACGTTGCTAAGGACGCCGCGACGGAGGCCGAGAAGACTGCCATCGAGGAGGCCGCCAGGGGCGCCGCGGAGGACGCCGCCAAAGGGCCCGCCGGGGAGGCCGGCAAGGGGCCTGCTGGAGAGGCTGGCAAGGCCGCTGCTGAGGAGGAGGTGGTCGATGACCAGCCCTCCTCCTCCGCTGCCTCCGGCTCCGGCAGGTACCTGAAGGTGAGCGATGATCTCTTCGTCCACCTCCCAGGCGCGTCGAGCACCAAGGCTCCCGTCGAGGGGGAGGTGTTTGATGACGAGGTGCTCGCCGCCGCCGGGCTTGAGATCGTTGACGAGCCGAGCGCCGGTGGCGACGGCTCCCAGGAAGAGCGGCTCCTCCACGCCCTGGGTGCTAGCTTCTGGAAGCTCCAGGCGCTCCACCGCGCCCGCCTGGACAAGGCTAAGTCTAGGACGGCGGTGGTGGAGAAGGCGAAGGCGGACCTCCAGAAGCGCGTTGCCGAGATGCAGGACTAGTTCTGCCAGGCTCACGAGGAGCTGAAGGCCGCCCCGGGCGAGCTGGCCAAGCGCGACGTGGAGCTCAACATGAAGCTGGCCGACATCGAGAAGGCCCAGGAGACAGCGGAGGGCTTGGCCGCGGCAGCCGAGGCCGCCCGGACCCAGCACCAGGCCGCGCTGAACTCCCAGGAGGAGGACCTTGCTAAGCGTGAGGCGGACCTCGACGCCAAACTCCGCGCTAAGGACAAGGAGGTGGAGAAGCTTGTCTTGCAGCGGACCCATGAGCTGGAGCAGAGGCACAAAGAGGCGCTCGATGCCCAGGCTCAGGTGCACGCCGGCAAGGTGAAGGAGTTGGAGGTGGAGCGGGACGAGCTGAAGGAGTAGGCCCTGAAGCTGTCCCAGGAGAAGGACACGCTCAACGGCGCCCTGACGGAGGCGCAGGGCGCGGCCATCAGCAAGGCCAGGGAGCTCTCCGAGGCCAATAAGTCCATCAAGGACCTCACGTTGAAGCTGGAGGGCCTAGAGGGGATGCCCACGGAGGCCAAAGCTCGGGAGGGGCCCCTGGCCATGGAGCTGGAGACCGAGAAGCAACTGCAGAAGAACGAGGCCGCCGAGCATAAGGATTTTAAGGAGGGCGAGAACCGCTAGATCGGCCGCCTCGAGGACATCGCCGGCAGGATCACCGCGCAGCTGGCTACCATGGGGATGCCAAGCGTGAGGTACGCCCCAGAGCACAGCGGGACCACCAACGCCAAGCTGACCTTGTTCTTCGAGTGCGTTCTCGGGGCTCTGGAGCAGCTTCACGCCAACCGGGCGGCCTCGCTGGCCGACGAGGCCCGGAGGCTTTGCCAGGGTGCCATGACCAAGGTTCTCACCAAGGTGGCATACTGGTACCCCGACCTCGACTTTGACGCCGCGCTGGAGAGCTTGCCGGAGGATACTGACCTCGCGCCGCTCAGGGAGCACATCAATCCAATCATCAGCCGTGTCGGCGGAATTCTGAGGGTGGAGGGCCAGCGCCGGGATTAGGCACCTCGTTTCTTTTTGTTGCTGCAAGTTCACAACCAAGACAATTTTTTTCTTTAGTTAGAACTGCGGCAACAAGTGATGTAATATAACTTCTGTAGTACTTTTAATATTATGCATGTTATTTTCCTGTTCGATTTTCCTTTGTATGTCCACCCTACGTTAACTGGGTAGGTTCGGCAGCGCGTAAACCCAGGGCGGCGTCTTGGGGACGGATCCCCATTGGCCTGCCGGGTGTGCTTGCTGCCAGGCGAACCACCTTATCGCCCTTAGCGCGGCCGCACGAACTATCAAGCTTGACTCGAGTCAGAATCGAGAGTGTTGCTAAGTGTGGAAGGCTACCCCGCCACCATCGACGCGGCCGCTTGGGCTGTTGAGTGGACTCGAAATAGAACAAGGGCGTTGCCAATTGCGGGAGGGCCCCTTTGCATGCAGGTTTTTATACATAGGCAAGATCTCCGAGGACGATAACCTTAAATATAAGAGGAAATAACTCAAGGCTCTGAATGAGTAAGCTTTTCTGCTGCCGCGCTGGCGTCCTTCGCGTTTGCAGGCGGCGCCCTTTTCTCCTGGCCGTCTCCTTCTTGGGAGCCCTGGCGATGCAAAACTGCTAGGCCAACTACTAGACTAGATTCTCACAATTGCGCCCCCTACCTGGCGCGCCAAAGATGTCAGTGTGGAACGACACCTATGGGATCACAAGAATCCCTAGTACGGTTGCTGGAGCGCGGGGTTGCGAGAAGAGCAGGATTAGTAATCAGCACAAGGATCGTTTACCCAGGTTCGGGCCGCGAGGATGCGTAAAACCCTATTCCTGCTTTGGTGGATGTATTTCAGAGAGTTCTTGAGCTCTCGAACTAGCTATGGTGGGTGCGTGTGTCGGCGTTCTGGGAACGGGGGTCCCCAGACTTGCCTGCCTGCGGCCCACGGCGTGGCTAAGTCAGCGGGCCGTACGGCCCATCTTCATCAACAAAGCATTCAAGACCCTCGCGAGGGGCCAAGCTTCGCGAGGCGGACGACGCAGGACCTCCTCAGGAGTGGCCTAGCCAGGCAGGCTCATGAGGAGTGGAGATATCAAGGCGGGGCAAACCTCACGAGGCTCTCGTGATGTGAGCCACGACGATCGAGACCAGGCGGGCGCCAGTGCGTGCAGCATCCTTGTTTCCTCTTTGGTGCTAAGGAGGCAAGTGCAGGCGAGGAGTACCGAGGCATCAGGCAAAGGTTGCCATATCGGTGCAACGAGACCAAGACCAGAAGGACAGCAGGACGGAGGTCACCGTGGAGCCCAAGACGGCGTCACCACGAGAGCCTTTCGCAGGCGAAGACCACTTTTGTCAGGATAGCTTGTACTAGCTGCCCCCCTTCAAATTTTCCCGCCGTTGTTGGCTCCCTTCCCGCTCAATATTTGGGGAGAGGATCAGGGCCTATATAAGTAGAGCTAGCTACCACAGTAGAGACATCGAGTCCTCACTCACACAAGTTCGGCAAGCACAAGAACACCTCAACCTCAGGAGGCTGTTCTTCCCCTTGTACTGTTCATCATCAGCCCAAGAGGCAATCAACCACCACACACTGGAGTAGGGTATTACACCACAACGGTGGCCCGAATCAGTATAAATATTGTGTCTTCCTGTGTTGCGAGTTCGTCGAGTTCGTCCACGAGATCTAGTGAGCTAGGGCGTGGATCGCTAGGAGGGAAAGACTTCGCGCGCACCCCAGAGTTCGAACCTTAAGGGTTTTGTCGGAACCCCACATCAAACATTTGGCGCGCCTGGTAGGGGTGCACCGGAGCTTCTTCCTCGACAATCGACTTGCCGACGCTCCACGGTCAAGATGTCCGGTGACCCAAGAGCTAACTCCGACCGCTGGGCAGCCTAGCCGGCCCGGGCGATGACGCCTGCTCATGAAGACCTCGACCCCGCGCTCCAGGCGGCGCGGGCGCCGTCCAACGCTACGGGGCGCGGGTGGCGTGGCCAGGCGTCGTCCACCCTCACTCCACGATAGGTACGAGCGGCTGCAAGGGCAGCAAGCCACGCCGCGGCGACGGTGCCGCACTCGCGGCGGGAGCAGGCAAACATGCGGGCGGCACTCACCGTGGCAAGGGAGCTGCTGCGGTGCCGGCTGATGGAGAGCGGACGGGACGTGCTGCTGGAACGCGCTGCTGAGCTACTGGACGCGACGGCCTCGGGAGCGCTTCCTTTCTACTATCGGCTCCCTTCTCAGGCCGTTACGGGGTCTCATGGCGGGCCTCACCGCAGCCACGCGCCGTCGGGCGCGCATGGGGGCTTCGTCAACACCAGCGCGACCGGCGGCACCGGGGGCTCCGCCGCCCCCATACCGCCCGCGACAAGCACGGGCACAAGCGTCGCCCCCCATGGTCCTGACGAGATGCCATGCTACTATCCTCAGGATGCCACGCTGGGCCGAGCAACATGGAGTGTGGGGCACTACGGCGAGGTGTTCGGGGTAACAGTCCCGGAAGCCTACGTGCCCCGCTTGACGGACCAGGAGTACACACCGGAGGACGACCCCGACTCGTTCGTTGGAGAAGATTGGGAAGAAGGGGCGCTAGGAGTCGAAGCCTTCTAGGAGCCGCCGGGGAACCACCACGACCGCGTGTGCAACGACCATTATAGGGTACCCCTAACCCCTCAGGAGCAAGCTTACGCTAACCATGAGTCGCAGGAGGAACAGATCACCACAACGGCCGGCGGCCCCAGCTCGGCGGCCTCCCTGCCAGCAGGGGGATCGCGTTGGGGGCTGCAGCAGAGGGTTTGGGAGCCAGGCCCCTCCCCACGGCACGCGAAGCCAGGGGACACCCGGAGGTAGGCCCTCTGCCGGGGAGGCTTCGTCGACCCTTCCCCCGGCAGAGGACCTGTGGTCGCCGAGGGCACCGCTGGCGTCCCCTTTCCCCCCTTTGTGTCATCTAGGTTGCTGGTCGGCTCAAAGGTGGTCGAGGGTGGTGCAAGGCGGGGCCCTCGTCTGGAGATATGAAGCAAGGCCCGTACCTATGAAGAAGGCCCAGTGCCTGTGAAGCTCGCCGCCCGTGACACTCTCACGTAATAATGAGTTGGGGTTGTACACACCCCGGAGTCTCAGGGGTGCCGGCCTCAGGCCCTAGGGCTCCCTCCCACGCCTAGTGGCAGCATTAGCTCCGCTTTGGTGAGAAGACTTGAAGACCAGAAGACTAGACTAGGTGCCGGACGCGGCCATTTGCTTTGGATCTCTCTTTCTGTAGCTTTGCTTTCTGGATCTGGATTTAAGTTGAAGCCGTGTTTTTGTTGATGCGCGCGGGGGGTGCCTCTTCTCGTTCGAACAGTTTCTTGCTTTCTGGATTTCGTTTAGTCTGGGACTCATGTTCGTCGACTTCCCCTCACGAGCCCCTCGCGAGCGGGACTGCGCGAAGCACACGCACGTCGAGCGCGCGCTAATGCTGCAACTGGTGCTTGCCGCTTGCGGGGCCCCTTCTAACAGGTCGACAAGCTCCGCAGGATTCTCAGAAACTCGTAGCCTCGTGACCCAGCTCGAGGCTGGCGCTGACTAAGGTAAACCACGACGGGGAACTCACCCCCGGACTCATGAGTCCACGAGGGCACAGATTCAATACCGCATAGGAAAGTAAAGGCTGCAACCTGCTTACATGAGGGGCTCCCCCTCTTAAAATGCTCTGACAAGTTTTCCAAGGGCCACGCCCGAGTTTTTGCCTACAGGGTAAAATGACAGGGGGACATTGGATCACCCATATATGTCACTCGCTACATCGCCCTCGGACGCGTCGCTCGCATCGTCATCGTCTTCGGCGGCACCATCGCCGCCTTCGGCGACGCCTCCATCGCCGTCATCAACCACGTCGCCTTCGTGTGCGGCGACCACCACCGCGTCATCGTCAGAGGCAAAGGCTCTGACCAGCGCGTCCACGTTGTCCTCCACCCACCGTGCCAGATCGCCCCAGACGGCCTGCGGTATGGGGGCAATGGCGGCGTCGAAGTCGAAGTCGGGGAAGGTGTTCCTGAGGTGGCTGAAGACACGAGAGAACGCGCGCCCGAGAAGGCCCCGACTTCTCTCCTCCACGAGCCGGCGAGCCCTGTCAGACCGTGTTTCCAGGCGCGTCACCACATCGGTGAAGAAGGTCAGGTGGCTGGCATAGTCATTCGAGTGGGGGGTAGGAGCATTCTTGTCGCAGATGTAGCCCAGGGCGGTGTTGGCCCTATTCCGGAGATCTTGAAGCATAGGAGCATGCTCGCGCTCCAACGTCCGATGTTGGAGCACTTCCTCCCTGTTTTGCCGTGCGACGGCCTCGGCGTCATCGACCCGCTTCCGAAGAGAAAGCAGCTCGGCGCGAGCGGAGGCCAAGTCCGCCTCCGCCGTGACCTCCGCACGCCTCTCAGCCTCGTCCAACCTGGGCCTGAGGGCAGCAGCCCTACCCGCACCCTCCGTACCTGCGAGCTTCAACTTCAAGTCATACCTTCCCTCCAGTTCTGCGCAAACCTCGGCCGCCCGGCGGTCCACCTCCTCCTGGACCCTGGCCTCGTGAAACCCAACGGCATCTTCTGCTTGGGTAACTTGACGTTCCCTCGTCTCCAATTGTTCAAGCTCGAGGCTGCGCTCCACGGCCTCCAGCGCCAACGCCTCTTCGCGCTGCCGGACCTCTTCCTCCTCGGCAGGCGTCCCCCTCAGCGACGCAAGGGCGGCTCTGCGCGCCTCCACCTGCTGCTCTAGGGACGCGCTCCAGGCGTGGAGCTCCCACGCGCGCTTCTCCGCGGCCTCACGACGTCGGTCGGCCTCATGAGCCTCCTCCAAGGCTCGGGAGCAAGCCTCGCGGGAAACCTTGAGAGACGCCTCAGCCTTCGCATTGTCAAGATCGCGCTGGAAGCGGCCGAGGTTGATAGCCACCCTCAGCTTGCGCCATTCCTTCGCCAACCGGAGACCTTCAACCTCAAGGAGCGAGTCGACACCCGCGAGCTCTTCACCAAGTCGGCTCATTGCGCCCATTGCCTCCTGGAAGAGCTCGTGATGAACTATGCTCCGCCCGCGCTCGAGCTCAAACGCTCGGTCCACCTCGTCCTTCGCCTTGGGGGCTGCGGGCGGGGCACCAAGCGGCGCACCACCTCTCGGTAGGGGGCTGGGGGCTGGCGCTGCACCTGATGTCAACCAGTCCTCGTGAGGAGCCCAAGCCAATCGGGGCTCGCTGCTTGAAGAGTAACCGAAGACCGAAGCCAACCAGCTACTGTCCATGACCAAAGGAGGGGTCTTGGGCACGCCCGCCAAGCTCCACACCAGACCGTGGGGGAGGGGCGACAAAGCCGTAGGCTCAGCGCACCACGAAGGCAGAAACACTCCCTCAACCGACCTTGCTCCAGGGGCGGCAGGCGGACCAGGAACGCTTGAGGTCGATGGGGGAGTCGAGGAAGGGGGAGGCCGCTTCTCAAGAGACGCAACAACTTCGACGGAAGGAGCCCTGAAGGACTGACGTCAGGATAAGAAGACTGCACGCAAGAAGCCATGACAATAAGATACTTACGCGTCAATGGCGATGTACTTTCGTCGCTTCAACGGCCCGAAGATATTGCTGCCGCTAGGGGATCTTTTCCTCTTACGGAGTTCCTCGAAGTCCACGCAAAGACAACCGAAGCACTGGACGTGACGGCCGGTGCACGGCGGGGCCGAAGAAGAGCTGGGAAGGACAGCTTCAGGGGTGCCCGGTTGCGGCGAACAACCGAGCGCCGTCTCACCACAACCTCCCGAGGCTCCTGGAGCCTTGACCTCGGGAGCCGCATGCCGCGTCTCCTCAGTGACCGACGCCTCAGGAGAGGGGTCGCAAGCCCCCAAGGACGACGCCCCAGGATCACCACTCAACATGTGCTCCTCAGCACTCGAGCCACCGGCCCCCGTCGGAGCTCGCCCTCTCGCACCTTCACCTGGGGCGAGCTCGGCACCGGCGGTGAGGAAGGGAACCATGTCGACGGGGTCCTCGCGGGACCCCACCAGGCCGATTGGGCGCAGCCCCCACTCATCAAAGGAAGGCATGCTCGCGGCAAATGCGGCTTTGTTCTCGCAGCGGTACAACGGGCAGCTATTCCTGGGCATGTCGCCCGGCAGAGGGACACCCGATAGGACCGTGAGCACCGTTTGCCGCGTCGCAAGAGGAAGCCCCTTCTCCTGAAACCTCATATGGTCCTGGCTGGTGAGCAAGTCCCACATCGGGCGGGAGTGGCGCTGAAGCGGAGCGACTCGACGCTTGACGAACTCCTTCACCACCATAGGCGCAGTCACGCCGTGGTCCTTCAACCTCCTCAGCCTGGCCCAGACGGGGGCAAGGCGGGGGCTCGTGAGCTTCTGATGGCCCCGGCCAGAGTTTGGAACAGCAGGCCCCGCCGGAATTGGAGCAGAGGATTGAGCACGCCGGCGTCAACAAACACCCATCGTGTATGGAACTCGCTCGTGGATGAAGGAAGCTCGAAGTCAATCCCCGCGCCCGCTGTCGTGGCCACGGCTTGGAAGCCCACGCACCCCGAGCTCTGCCGGGGACCGGTCAGATGCAATGAGAAGAAATGGCGGACGAGGGCCACAGAAGGAGCGATGCCCCCCATGGCCTCGCACAAGAAGGCAAAGACGGCATGAAGCATGTGGATCTAATAATGCTCGAGCACTGCGTTGAAGAAGGCAGAGAAGGGAGGAATCAGGCCAGCCCAGAGGGCATCTATGAAGATCGGGACCTCAGTGGCTGCCCGTGCCATGCGAGTACGAGACGCGGGCCAAGCCACCGTCTCTCCCCACTCGTTGAAACTGGAGGCAAGCATGGGGCGCACCTTGTCCATGGCCTCGTCGTTGAGCACCCGAGGCCGGCCGAGCGCAGGCTCAAAGGACGGAGGAGCACTTGGCAAAGACAGAGGTTTCTTCCCCTTTTCAGCCTGTTTCGGCGCCGTGGCGATGGAGCAGGCGGAGCGCAAGTCAGATTGGAAGGGAAAAGCAGGGTCTCGAGGAAGCAGGGAGATTGGAGGAGCCAGGCATGGGCGAAGGAAGAATAACTGTGTGAGATGCGGGGGCCGCATAGCTAGGCGGATTCAAGGGCAGCATGGGGAAGCGGAGACGCCCACGTCCAATCAACCGCCACGCGTCAACCGAGGCTGCAGGCTTTTAGGGCCCGCGGCGCTCCGTACTTGACCCTTGGCTTCACCACGAAGCCAAGCCCAAGCGCACCTTGGGCCCGGGGCTACTGTCGGCGTTCTGAGAATGGGGGTCCCCAGACTTGCCTGCCTGCGGCCCACGGCGTGGCTAAGTCAGCGGGCCGTACAGCCCATCTTCATCAAGAAAGCATTCAAGACCCTCGCGAGGGGCCAAGCTTCGCGAGGCAGACGATGCAAGACCTC
This sequence comes from Triticum aestivum, assembly GCF_018294505.1. Classification (NCBI taxonomy): domain Eukaryota; kingdom Viridiplantae; phylum Streptophyta; class Magnoliopsida; order Poales; family Poaceae; genus Triticum; species Triticum aestivum. The sequence goes on from NC_057805.1 coordinate 72,471,937, forward strand.
CTCAGGAGTGGCCTAGCCAGGCGGGCTCACGAGGAGCGGAGATATCAAGGTGGGGCAAACCTCACGAGGCTCTCATGACGTGAGCCATGACGATCGAGACCAGGCGGGCGCCAGCACGTGCAGCGTCCTTGTTTCCTCTTTGGTGCTAAGGAGGCAAGCGCAGGCGAGGAGTACCGAGGCATCAGGCAAAGGTTGCCATATCGGTGCAACGAGACAAAGACCAGAAGGACGGCAGGACGGAGGTCACCGTGGAGCCCAAGACGGCGTCACCACCAGAGCCTTTCGCAGGCGAAGACCACTTTTGTCAGGATAGCTTGTACTAGCTGTCCCCCTTCAAATTTGCCGCCGTTGTTGGCTCCCTTCCCGCTCAATATTTGGGGAGAGGACCAGGGCCTATATAAGTAGAGCTAGCTACCACAGTAGAGGCATCGAGTCCTCACTCACACAAGTTCGGCAAGCACAAGAACACCTCAACCTCAGGAGGTTGTTCTTCCCCTTGTACTGTTCATCATCAGCCCAAGAGGCAATCCACCACCACACACTGGAGTAGGGTATTACACCACAATGGTGGCCCAAACCAGTATAAATCTCGTGTCTTCCTGTGTTGCGAGTTCGTCGAGTTCGTCCGCGAGATCTAGTGAGCTAGGGCGTGGATCGATAGGAGGGAAAGACTTCGCGCGCACCCCGGAGTTCGAACCTTAAGGGTTTTGCCGGAACCCCACATCCGACAGCGTGGTTCCAAAGAGCCCAATCCTTCTCCAGTATGCCATGGGCCTCCTTTTATAGTCGAAAGGGGCTGCCACAGTGGCACACAGGAGGTGGAAAGGTGTACAGTACTGCGAGCTTATCGCTCGTATTACAGGACAAGACGCATTTAATGCGCCGCTGAGGTGTCCCCTAGCTTTATCGGGGACGGGGGCGAGGCCCGTCCTGTTCGTCGCCGCTCCTCCTCGCTTTGACACGCGCCCTGGCCAGCGATGCGTGCGGCGCCATGTAGGCAGGCAGGCAGCTGAGGTGGCGCGGTGGTGGAGCCTTCACGAAGATCTGCATGCCGCCATGCAGGTGCTTGATGAGTTCGCCTAGGAGCTGCATGTTGCCACGCAGGTGCCTGCTCAGCTGGTTGAGCTGGCAGCTGCATGCGAACGGCGGCGGAGACCTGGTTGGTGCGGGTCTGGCAGTGGCCCTGCTGGCGTCCTCAGTGAGGGCCTTGCCGGGTGGCCCGGCAAGGGTCTTGCCGTGTCGCGCTGTCGTCCCCGGCAAGAATCTTGCCAGGGGTCTTGTGGCTTTCCTCGGCAAGGATCTTGCCGAGGGCCGTTGTCCTTTAATCCTCATTTGATCTTGAATATTCCTTGTCTTCATAAAGATCTGCATGCCACCATGGAGGTGCCTCCCGAGCCCTAGTTCCAACGTGGTTGGTTGAGTTGGAACCAGTGGGCTCGAGGGCGGCTCACTCCGCTGGTGTGGGCGAGCCGCCCCGGCAAGGGTCTTGCCGGGGCCGCTGAGGCTGCCCCCGGCAAGGATCTTGCCGGGGGAACCTGCTTCGCCTCTCTACTTCTTTGCGTTCTCGGTCTTGGCGTTGCTCTGGCTGTCTTGGGCTTCGGTTTTACCTTGGTTCACCTCCTCCGCTCTGCTTGGTGCGGCCCTGGGCGCGGCTCCGACTATCCGTGCATAGGTAAAGGGGTACAAAGGTGTGCCCCCTCTTTTGTACACCGACACCTCCGCGAACGCCGAGCATGTATTCACCTGGCTCAACACCAACGGTCATACTCGGGACTCGGTGCCTTGCTCATGTATATCGTCCATCACAATGACAATATATAAAATAGCCTAGCTAGAGTGGGTACTATGGTACGGAGTATGTACTATCGTGAGCGACTGATCATAGTGCCACTACACACGAGTGTGTGTCTGATCGATTCGTCCATTATTCGTAAGTTATGCATGGTTGTGTGGTGTCTAATGGTGGTCGTCGAAGGCTAGCTGGCGATAAGACCGGTTGCATGGACGCCTGGTTGTAAATATGTGATGCATACGCTTCAAAGGCTCGTCATCCATGAGTTCACATTTTACCACCACGCCAGCGTCTGATCGCCCTGGCCTATCAAAACCCCTTCCATCGCTAGCGCGCGCTTCCCGCCTGAAACGGCCACCATCTATCCAGAACGTCAATGCCGCATTCATCGGACTTAACTGCAGGTGCAGTTGGTGTGTCACCGACATGTGCGGGCCAGATGCCCGTTGGGCCCACATGTCAGTGACCCAATGCACCTGTAGTTAAGTCACTGAAGCAGCGTCTGCATTCACGCCCGACGAACCTACTCCGGCGCCAGCCATCCATCCGTTTGCCGCGGCTCATTGCCATTCGCCCGCTATATTAACTTGAGCCCAGCTCCCAGCCATAGCCAAAGACCCACACTCATTCTCCTCCGGTCCCTTCCTTCTGTCGGCACCACTCCAACCATGGCCTCCTGGCGCTCCAAAGCTCTCTTGGACGTACTGTCACAGGTGCAGACGAAGGACATCGGTGGCTCCGCTCTGGGCGCGCTCCAAAGCTCTCTTGGATGTACTGT
>NC_057805.1:72474791-72496651 GCF_018294505.1 Triticum aestivum
AGAGTAGTACACGATAGGTCGCCACCGCTCTGGTCCCAGGAAGACCATCGCTCCTCCATTCAGTCGACACCAAGCTTGGTGGGATAAACATCGGCAGCCGATTAGCCGCTTGATGGCGACGTGGAGGCGGAAATCTTCAGAACCTTGTGCTCCGGAGGAGGAGGTTATCGAGGCGGATGAGGAGGAGGCAAAGGCAATGGCCGGCTTTCTCGGGTTCATGGCGGGACATGGTGGTCGGGCACCGGCGATTGTTTAGATTAGGTTTACAGTAGGTTTTAGTACGGTTTGTGCGAAATATGTAACGAATTTCATCCAGTTTGTAGGAAAAGTTTTCGAAATGTAATGAATTTCATCTGGTTAATTTGAAATTTGCTTTGTGTGCACGAATTTCGTCCGGTTAGTTCATATAGTTGTCGAAAGGTATGCGGGCAGCATTGGATGGCATCCATTGGTGTCCTCGGACAGATGCCGGTGTAAATTTGTGGGCCAGCGCTGGAGATGCCCTAACTATCATGCTATAATCGCTAACAGTGCTCCATTATTTGGCAGGGAACAGTTATCCCTCGATCAAAATCAGATCTGCCTTGTTTTGCACTCCTCCCACATAAGAGTGTAAACTCTTGCTTACATAAAAATGGAGCAAGACGTCATATCACACAAACTAGCCCGCCTAACGCGCGGGAAAGCACCGGCCACGTCATTTTGTTCTGGATTTCTATCGATCGATCGCACGAAAATGTTACGCTTTGCAAGTTCAAAAGAAAAGGCGGCACACTTACGACTCGTACGCGTGGCACCCCCGACAGTCCGGCTCGCACGCTGCTGATACGTCTCCAACGTATCTATAATTTTTGATTGCTTCATGCTATATTATATTCTGTTTTGGATGATTAATGGGCTTTATTATACACTTTTATATTATTTTTGGGACTAACCTATTAACCGGAGGCCCAGCCCAAATTGCTGTTTTTTGCCTATTTCAGAGTTTCGCAGAAAAAGAATATCAAACAGAGTCCAAACGGAATGAAACCTTCGGGAACGTGATTTTCGGAACAAACGTGATCCAGAGGACTTGGAGTCTACGTCAAGAAATCAACCAGGAGAGCACGAGGCAGGGGCGCGCCTACCCCCGTGGGCGCGCCCTCCACCCTCGTGGGGCCCATGTTGCTCCACCGACGTACTTCTTCCTCCTATATATACCTACGTACCCCCAAACCAACAAAAGCATCCATGAAAACCTAATTCCACCGCCGCAACCTTCTGTACCCGTGAGATCCCATCTTGAAGCCTTTTCCGGTGTCCTGCCGGAGGGGGCATCAATCACGGAGGGCTTCTACATCAACACCAAAGCCTCTGCGATGATGTGTGACTAGTTTACCTCAGACCCTCGGGTCCATAGTTATTAGCTAGATGGCTTCTCCTCTCTTTTTGGATCTCAATACAATGTTCTCCCCCTCTCTCATGGAGATCTATTCGATGTAATCTTCTTTTGCGGTGTGTTTGTTGAGACCGATGAATTGTGGGTTTATGATTAAGTTTATCTATGAACAATATTTGAATATTCTCTGAATTCTTTTATGTATGATTGGTTATCTTTGCAAGTCTCTTCGAATTATCAGTTTGGTTTGGCCTACTAGATTGATCTTTCTTGCAATGGGAGAAGTGCTTAGCTTTGGGTTTAATCTTGCGGTGTCCTTTCCCAGTGCCAGCAGGAGGAGCAAGGCACGTATTGTATTGTTTCCATCGAGGATAACAAGATGGGGTTTATATCATATTGCATGAATTTATCCCTCTACATCAAGTCATCTTACTTAAAGCATTACTCTGTTCTTTTGAACTTAATACTCTAGATGCATGCTGGATAGTGGTCGATGTGTGGAGTAATAGTACTAGATGCAGGCAGGAGTTGGTCTACTTGTCACGGACGTGATGCCTATATACATGATCATACCTAGATATTCTCATAACTATGCTCAATTAATTCTATCAATTGCTCAACAATAATTTGTTCACCCACCGTAATACTTATGCTCTTGAGAGAAGCCACTAGTGAAACCTATGGCCCCCGGGTCTATTTTCCATCATATTAATCTTCCAACACTTAGCTATTTTTATTGCCTTTTATTTTACTTTGCATCTTTATTATAAAAATACCAAAAATATTATCTTATCATATCTATCAGATCTCACTTTCGTAAGTGACCGTGAAGGGATTGACAACCCCATTATTGCGTTGGTTGCGAGGTTTATATTTGTTTGTGTAGGTGTGAGGGACTTGGGCGTGGTCTCCTACTGGATTGATACCTTGGTTATCAAAAACTGAGGGAAATACTTACGCTACTTTACTGCATCACCCTTTCCTCTTCAAGGGAAACCAACGCAGTGCTCAAGAGGTAGCAAGAAGGATTTCTGGCGCCGTTGCCGGGGAGTCTACGCAAAAGTCAAGACATACCAAGTACCCATCACAAACTCTTATCTCCCGCATTACATTATTTGCCATTTGCCTCTCGTTTTCCTCTCCCCCACTTCACCCTTGCCGTTTTATTCGCCCTCTCTTTTCCGTTCGCCTCTTTTTTGCTTGCTTCTTGTTTGCTCGTGTGTTGGATTGCTTGTTTGTCATGATGGCTCAAGATAATATTAAATTGTGTGACTTTACCAATACCAACAACAATGATTTTCTTAGCACTCCGATTGCTCCTCTTACCGATGCTGAATCTTGTGAAATTAATGCTGCTTTGTTGAATCTTGTTATGAAAGATCAATTCGCCGGCCTTCCTAGTGAAGATGCCGCTACCCATCTAAATAGCTTCGTTGATTTGTGTGATATGCAAAAGAAGAAAGATGTCGACAATGATATTATTAAATTGAATCTATTTCCTTTTTCGCTTAGAGATCGTGCTAAAACTTGGTTTTCGTCTTTGCCTAAAAATAGTATTGATTCTTGGAATAAGTATAAAGATGATTTTATCTCTAAGTATTTTCCTCCCGCTAAGATCATCTCTCTTAGAAACGACATTATGAATTTTAAGCAACTTGATCATGAACATGTTGCACAATCTTGGGAGAGAATGAAATTAATGATACGTAATTGCCCTACACATGGTTTGAATTTGTGGATGATTATACAAAATTTTTATGCCGGATTGAATTTTGCTTCTAGAAATCTTTTAGATTCGGCAGCGGGAGGTACTTTTATGGAAATCACTTTAGGAGAAGCTACTAAACTCCTAGATAATATTATGGTTAATTATTCTCAATGGCACACCGAAAGATCTACTAATAAAAAAGTGCAGGTGATAGAAGAAATTAATGTTTTGAGTGGAAAGATGGATGAACTTATGAAATTATTTGCTACTAAAATTGTTTCTTCTGATCCTAATGATATGCCTTTGTCCACTTTGATTGAGAATAATAATGAATCTATGGATGTGAATTTTGTTGGTAGGAATAATTTTGGTAACAATGCGTATAGAGGAAACTTTAATCCTAGGCCGTATCCTAGTAATTCCTCCAATAATTATGGTAATTCCTACAATAATTCTTATGGAAATTTTAATAAGATGCCCTCTGAATTTGAGACTAGTGTTAAGGAGTTTATGAATTCGCAAAAGAATTTCAGTGCTTTGCTTGAAGAAAATTGCTTAAAGTTGATGAATTGGCTAGGAACGTTGATAGAATTTCTCTTGATGTTGATTCTTTGAAACTTAGATCTATTCCACCTAAGCATGATATCAATGAGTCTATCAAAGCCATGAGAATTTCAATTGATGAGTGCAAAGAAAGAACCGCTAGGATGCGTGCTAAGAAAGATTGCTTTGTAAAAGCGTATTCTTCTAGTTTCTATGAAAATAAAGATGAAGATCTAAAAGTTATTGATGTGTCCCCTATTAAATCTTTGTTTTCCAATATGAATCTTGATAATGATGGGACCGATTATGAGCCACCTTTACCTAGAAGGCGTTCCAAAAATTTGGAATTTTTTGCTAAAATTGGTAAAAGTGGGATTGAAGAGATCAAAACTCTAGATATTAATGAACCCACTATTTTGGATTTCAAGGAATTTAATTATGATAATTGCTCTTTGATAGATTGTATTTCCTTGTTGCAATCCATGCTAAATTCTCATCATGCTTATAGTCAACATAAAGCTTTTACCAAACATATCGTTGATGCTTTGATGCAATCTTATGAAGAAAAACTTGAGTTGGAAGTTTCTATCCCTAGAAAACTTTATGATGAGTGGTAACCTACTATTAAAATTAAAATTAAAGATCATGAATGCTATGCTTTGTGTGATTTGGGTGCTAGTGTTTCCACAATTCCAAAAACTTTGTGTGATTTGTTAGGTTTCCGCGAATTTGATGATTGCTTTTTAAACTTGCACCTTGCGGATTCCACTATTAAGAAACCTATGGGAAGGATTAATTATGTTCTTATTGTTGCAAATAGGAATTATGTGCCCGTAGATTTTATCGTTCTTGATATAGATGGCAATCCTTCATGTCCTATTATTCTTGGTAGACCTTTCCTTAGAACGATTGGTGCAATTATTGATATGAAGGAAGGGAATATTAGATTCCAATTTCCATTAAAGAAAGGCATGGAACACTTCCCTAGAAAGAAGATTAAATTACCTTATGAATCTATTATAAGAGCCACTTATGGATTGCCTACCAAAGATGGCAATACCTAGATCTATCCGTGTTTTTATGGCTAGCTAGGGGCGTTAAACGATAGCGCTTGTTGGTAGGCAACCCAAATTTTATTTTTAGTTTTTTGCTTTTTGCTTCTGTTTAGGAATAAATCTTTGATCTAGCCTCTGGTTAGATTTTTTTATGTTTTAATTAGTGTTTGTGCCAAGTTAAACCTATAGGATCTTCTTGGATGATAGTTATTAGATCTTGCTGAAAATTCCAGAAACTTTCTGTTCACCAAAACAATTGTTAAAAATCACCAGAACGTGATAACATACTGATTCCAATTGCTGCTGATCAATAAACAAATTGTATAGGTCGTCCTATTTTGGTAGATTTTTTTTGAGTTCCAGAAGTTTGCGTTAGTTACAGATTACTACAGATTGTTCTGTTTTTGACAGATTCTATTTTTCGTGTGTTGTTTGCTTATTTTGATGAATCTATGGCTAATAAAGTAGTTTATAAACCATAGAGAAGTTGGAATACATTAGGTTTAACACCCATATAAATAAATAATGAGTTCATTACAGTACCTTGCGGTGGTTTTGTGTTTTCTTTCGCTAACGGAGCTCACGAGATTTTCTGCTAAGCTTTGTGTTGTGAAGTTTTCAAGTTTTGGGTAAAAGATTTGATGGATTATGGAACAAGGAGTGGCAAGAGCCTAAGCTTGTGGATGCCCATGGCACCCCAAGATAATCTAAGGACACCAAAAAGCCAAAGCTTGGGGATGCCCCGGAAGGCATCCCCTCTTTCGTCTACTTCCATCGGTAACTTTACTTGGAGCTATATTTTTATTCACCACATGATATGTGTTTTTGCTTGGAGCGTCTTATATGATTTGAGTCTTTTCTTTTTAGTTTACCACAATCATCTTTGCTGTACGCACCTTTTGAGAGAGACACACATGATTCGGAATTTGTTAGAATACTCTATGCGCTTCGCTTATACCTTTTCAGCTATATAGTTTTTGCTCTAGTGCTTCACTTATATCTTTTAGAGCACGGCGGTGGTTTTGTTTTATAGAAACTATTATTCTCTCATGCTTAACTTATATTATTTTGAGAGTCTTAAACAGCATGGTAATTTGCTTAAATTGGGAAATTAATCCTAATATGTTAGGTATTCAAGACTAGTAAAACTTTCTTATGAGTGTGTTGAATACTAAGAGAAGTTTGATACTTGATGATTGTTTTGAGATATGGAGGTAGTGATATTAAAGTTGTGCTAGTTGAGTAGTTGTGAAATTGAGAAATACTTGTGTTGAAGTTTGCAAGTCCCGTAGAATGCACATATGGTAAACGTGATGTAACAAATTTGAAACATGAGGTGTTCTTTGATTGTCTTCCTTATGAGTGGCGGTCGGGGACGAGCGATGGTATTTTCCTACCAATCTATCCCCCTAGGAGAATACGTGTAGTGCTTGGTTTTTGATGACTTGTAGATTTTTGCAATAAGTATGTGAGTTCTTTATGACTAATGTTGAGTCCATGGATTATACGCACTCTTACCCTTCCATCATTGCTAGCCTCTTCGGTACCGTGCATTGCCCTTTCTCACATTGAGAGTTGGTGCAAACTTCGCCGGTGCATCCAAACCCCGTGATATGATATGCTCTATCACACGTAAACCTCCTTATATCTTCCTCAAAATATCCACCATACCTACCTATTATGGCATTTCCATAGCCATTCCGAGATATATTGCCATGCAACTTTCAACCGTTCCGTTTATCATGACACGTTCATCATTGTCATATTGCTTTGCATGATCATGTAGTTGACATCGTATTTGTGGAAAAGCCACCATTCATAATTTTTCATACATGTCACTCTTGATTCATTGCCTATCCCAGTATACCGCCGGAGGCATTCATATAGAGTCATACTTTGTTCTAGTATCGAGTTGTAATCATTGAGTTGTAAATAAATAGAAGTGTGATGATCATCATTCATAGAGAATTGTCCCAATAAAAAAAGAGAGAAGAAAGGCCAAATAAAAAAAGGAAGGCCCAAAAAAAGAAGAAAATAAAAAGGGACAATGCTACTATCCTTTTTTCCACACTTGTGCTTCAAAGTAGCACCATGATCTTCATGATAGAGAGTCTCTTGTTTTGTCATTTTCATATACTAGTGGGAATTTTTCATTATAGAAATTGGCTTGTATATTCCAACAATGGGCTTCCCCAAATGCCCTAGGTCTTCGTGAGCAAGCAAGTTGGATGCACACCTACTTAGTTTCTTTTGTTGAGCTTTCATGCATTTATAGCTCTAGTGCATCTGTTGCATGGCAATCCCTACTCCTTGCATTAACATCAATCGATGGGCATCTCCATAGCCCGTTGATTAGCCGCGTTGATGTGAGACTTTCTCCTTTTTGATCTTCTCCACATAACCCCCATCATTATATTCTATTCCACCCATAGTGCTATATCCATGGCTCATGCTCATGTATTGCGTGAAGGTTGAAAAAGTTTGAGATTACTAAAGTATGAAACAATTATTTGGCTTGTCATCGGAGTTGTGCATGATGAGAGCATTCTTGTGTGATGAAAATGGAGCATGACTAAACTATATGATTTTGTAGGGATGCACTTTCTTTGGCCATGTTATTTTGAGAAGACATAATTGCTTAGTTAGTATGCTTGAAGTATTATTACTTTTATGTCAATATTAAACTTTTATCTTGAATCTTTCAGATTTGAATATTCATACCACAATTAAGAGGGTTACATTAAAAATTATGCCAAGTAGCATTCCGCATCAAAAAAATCTGTTTTTATCATTTACCTACTCGAGGACGAGCAGGAATTAAGCTTGGGGATGCTTGATACGTCTCCAACGTATCTATAATTTTTGATTGCTTCATGCTATATTATATTATGTTTTGGATGATTAATAGGCTTTATTATACACTTTTATATTATTTTTGGGACTAACCTATTAACCGGAGGCCAGCCCAAATTGTTGATTTTTTGCCTATTTCAGAGTTTCGCAGAAAAAGAATATCAAACAGAGTCCAAATGGAATGAAACCTTCGGGAACGTGATTTTCGGAACAAACATGATCTAGAGGACTTGGAGTCTACGTCAAGAAATCAACTAGATGAGCACGAGGCAGGGGGGCGCACCTACCCCCCTGGGCGCGCCCTCCACCCTCATGGGGCCCATGTTGCTCCACCGACATACTTCTTCCTCCTATATATACCTACGTACCCCCAAACCAACAGAAGCATCCACGAAAACCTAATTCCACCGCCGCAACCTTATGTACCCATGAGATCCCATCTTGGGGCCATTTCCGGCGTCCTGTAGGAGGGGGCATCGATCACGGAGGGCTTCTACATCAACACCAAAGCCTCTCTGATGATGTGTGAGTAGTTTACCTCAGGCCTTCGGGTCCATAGTTATTAGCTAGATGGCTTCTTCTCTCTCTTTGGGTCTCAATACAAAGTTCTCCACGATTCTCGTGGAGATCTATTCGATGTAATCTTCTTTTGCGGTGTGTTTGTTGAGACCGATGAATTGTGGGTTTATGATCAAGTTTATTTATGAACAATATTTGAATCTTCTCTGAATTCTTTTATGTATGATTGGTTATCTTTGCAAGTCTCTTCGAATTATCAGTTTGGTTTGGCCTACTAGATTGATCTTTCTTGCAATGGGAGAAGTCCTTAGCTTTGGGTTCAATCTTGCGGTGTCCTTTCCCAGTGACAGCAAGGGCAGCAAGGCATGTATTGTATTGTTGCCATCGAGGATAACAAGATGGGGTTTATATCATATTGCATGAGTTTATCCCTCTACATCATGTCATCTTACTTAAAGCATTACTCTGTTCTTTTGAACTTAATACTCTAGATGCATGCTGGATAGCGGTCGATGTGTGGAGTAATAGTAGTAGATGCAGGCAGGAGTCGGTCTACTTGTCACGGACGTGATGCCTATATACATGATCATACCTAGATATTCTCATAACTATGCTCAATTCTATCAATTGCTCAACAGTAATTTGTTCACCCACCGTAATACTTATGCTCTTGAGAGAAGCCACTAGTGAAACCTATGGCCCCGGGGTCTATTTTCCATCATATTAATCTTCCAACACTTAGCTATTTTTATTGCCTTTTATTTTACTTTGCATATTTATTATAAAAATACCAAAAATATTATTTTATCATATCTATCAGATCTCACTTTCGTAAGTGACCGTGAAGGGATTGACAACCCCTTTATTGCGTTGGTGATGAGGTTTATATTTGTTTGTGTAGGTGCGAGGGACTTGGGCGTGGCCTCCTACTGGATTGATACCTTGGTTCTCAAAAACTGAGGGAAATACTTACGCTACTTTACTGCATCACCCTTTCCTCTTCAAGGGAAAACCAACGCAGTGCTCAAGAGGTAGCAGCCGCTCACCAGAAGGGACACGCGTTGTCTTGCAATTTCAGTGACATGTGGGACTGCAATTGAATAGATTGTCGATAGCAGAAATCTGATCGCTCAGCGGGCGTCGGCTAAGAAGAGAGAGATGGGGGAGGGAGAAGAGATCGCCCGCCCGCCGCGCACAGACTCCAAGAAATATATGGTGATAATGTGAGGTGGGCCATGCGGGAGTCCGAACCGCTTCCAAGCCCGCTTCTGACCACCCTGGTCCACCAGAACCCTCCCCCCCCCCACCTCCCCGCGCGCTCTCCCCCCTCAGACACCAGCTGCCCGCATTCATAGCAAGTAGTACCAGTAAAATACTGGCCTATAAGCCCGCTTATGTGGAGGAGAGAGAGGCATTGACAAAGTCAGGGAGTGGGCTCTGCAAGAGCCCGTCTCTACACGTGCTCCTAGGTATAAAAAAACTAATTCTAAAATAAAGAGGCATAAAAAACAATTGTGTCTAAAAAAAGAAAGGTAAAAAACATTTGAGAGGAAATAGATAGAGAGAAAGTGAGAAAAAGTTGTAACCTTTATATCCAACCTTATAGTCAACACTATGGTAGTATTACATGAGGAAGGAGGGAGTGGTGCACATGCCGAGTTCACTGGGCTGCCGTGTTTCACACTCCTCCGTCGTAACAGTGGAGACAATAGCTTTCATAAAAAATAAACAATGAATACTCGTTGCTCGTCCTCTATATCGGAAAGAATACTTTCCATTCGCTGACATGTGGGACGTCGACCATCCTGGTCCACCTGCCATGCACAAAATTATCCTGGTCCACCCCGGTCGTAGTGCAGGCCCAACCTTTCCCACTGTAAGTTGGTCAGACAAAGGAACCATAATGACTTCGTTGAATTCCGCTTCTTCAAGAAAACTTACTGTACCCGCAATACTGCTAACCACACGCGAAGACTGGACGACACTGTACCATGTCATATCACTGAAACCCACTAGGCCAAACTAGCCCGCCTAGGATTTGTACTCCCTCCGTTTCAAAGTTAGTAGTACAAAGTTGAGTCATCTAGTTTGGAACAGAGGGAGTACGTCTCTGTACTGCTATGATTTTGTGTTGTACGTCTCTGTACTTTTGCTACGATTTTCCTACCCTATGAAGCAAATGAGGCCTGAATGTATCCGTGTCGACTATTGTCTGATCGATCGCTAAGCCTACAATTTTAGGAGCTTGGGCTATTGGCCGGTCGACGACGGATAAGTATAAGCGTACCACGAGCTCATCAGCCCCAACGTTTCTCTTCGGTGAGTGTTTTGCAAGTACTATAGCTGGCACAGTAGCTAGCCTACTAACACCAAGAATCATCAAACAAGCCCTGCTGATATGATAAACATTTCAAACTTACATCTAAGCATGCCATATATTACATCAAAAGCTGGTGAGGATACATCTGTTTCCATAACTCAGAGAGGGTTTGCATGATTCACTATCAAACAAAAGTAGCAAGTACCGCCCACACAAGACAGTGCACTAGCCCTAAGATGGTTTGATAACACGCATCGTTCTGGTAATTAAACACAGGGCAATGCAAACTACCCTGAAGGATTAGCGTGGCCAACTATTTCTTGTCATCGATCTCTCGGGCAATGACCACAGCACGGACAACGGCATGGGAATCGATCTCTGGGGCGATGTCCACAGGACTGACCGCGACATCGGAATCAATCTCTGGGGCGATGTCCACAGGATGGACAGCGGCATCGGAATCGATCCCCGGGGCGATGTCAAGAGGACGGACCGCGACATCGAAAACGATCTCTGGGGCGTTGTCCACAGGACGGGCCGCGACATCGGAATCATCAAGGACGTCCATCGGCACCTACACAACCCTAACATATTAGCAAGCACATTGAAAATAATCAAAAACCACAACTATGGTAAGCCATTATTTTTTACCTTGTGCAGCTCACCGGGGGATCCCATCCCTTCGGGGGCCAACTCCTCGTCCTCAATGGGGGCCATCACCTTGCCAAGGGAATACTGCTTCTCAACGGCGACTATCTCCTCAAACTCGGCCTTGAGCCTCGCATAGGTGGCCATTAGAGTTTCTGGGGTAGGCACGGTGGGGCCCTTGCTGTTCTTCCAACTTTCTTTGAGGAGTTCGTCCGCCAACGTCATCAACTCTTTGGCCAGTGCTTGTTTCTTGGAGTTCTTCGTCTCCATGGGTTGGCCCGCCAACATGGTCAACTCGTTGGTCGGTGCTCGCTTCCTGGAGATCGCTGTCTCCAGTGGGTTGTCCGCCGGCAACTCTTTGCCTAGTGCTCTAGGATCCATCAATGAACTGGCAAACAAAAATCAATCGAAAGGAAACCACAATCGCAATGAAAACGAGAAAAGAATAGGCTGTGAGAATGGGTGGGTGCTTCGCAAAAAGAAGATTCTTGGAATGAAAATATAGCAGCATCACTGATTCGCCCACCTTTCCTTTGTCTGTACAGAAGAAAAATGGCAGAAGTGAGTAGCCTGGAGTGAGGTTTTCTTCAAGAAAGGGGAGAAAGGGCTTCAACGAGCACTCCAGTGAAATGATGGTTCCTTCGTCCAGTCCAACTTCGAGGCCACTTTGAGGCCACTTTACCACTGTTGGTAAAGGTGTGGGTTTTGTGATATGACGGGTCATGATGGCCACACCGGGGTGACCGGTGAGTCTCGACTGTAGCACCTCACTGTGATTTGGTGGATGGCACGCGGGCCCGGATGCTTTGATGTCCTGCATGTAGATAGGGCGGCTAGGCATACTAGTAAGGTACACGTGCATTGCACGCATGAGATTTGGCAACCAAATTATGAATAAATACCACATTATAGCATGTAAGCTTTGAGTCATATATGAATGATGTAGCTTATAGTTCATCTCATTCAAAATCAATTAGTTTTTATAAAAAACTAATCTATTTTAAGATTCATGGAATTGTGCGTTGTAAAGCATAAAGTAAAAACAAATAATGGCAATTCATGTAGAAAACAATTTGGGCAATTATGATACGGAAGATTCTAGAACAAAGGAGAAGTGCTTGTGTTTTGAGGTTTCTGCATTATGCTTAAGTTCAACCATGGAGTCTTCTAGATTGTACATGTGGCAAAATCTGGTGGAATGTAGATGATATCCAACGACCAGTAGTGCTCGGATTTGCCATCTCTGCACCGTCGGATTGGCTTCATCCAACGACCATCTTTCAAAGTTATTCGCACACTATATAGGGGTATAGATAGGACTGCTCAATACTGTGAACCGCGACCAAGGCGGAGAGGAAAATGAGAGAACTACGTAATTAATGCATGAGTTTAATTAGGGTAGTTTTGTAAAGTACGAGATACATTCCTCCAATCACAAAATGCCTTGGTTGATGATATTTGAGATTTGAGCCAGTACTGCACGCGGTGTAGTCTAGTCACTTTTTGAAATCTCTAGAGAGGCAAATACTCCTTTCCAGTTTACAGGGCTATACTAGCAAGTACTAGTACTGCAATAGTGGGCTCAAATAGCAATTTTGTCTCATGCAAGAGCCTGGCTATATGCGTGCTCCAAGGCTTCGCACCACGCCCCACCCCTACATGCCACGCGAGTGTTCGCAACTGCCACGTTCAGGTTGCGCTTGGCTCTTCGCCTCTTTAAGAAGACGAACAATGATGTTATTACTACTTCTACAGTATCGAATCCACTGCTGCATGTCCGTCCACCGCGTGCGGGAGGGATAGCCACCGCGCGCATGGGCGAGGGAGAAGGCGTGTAGTAGTAAAATCAAGCTTCTCCTTGTTGTACGAGTTGACGCGACACATCATAGCACTGGCCCCACATGGTTGCCTCTAAACTTGGCTGAAAGACCCGCAATGTACAATACTCCATTTGCTGCAACCTCTAATATTTACCCCACCACAAATTAAAATATATATTCCTGTCTTGACCAGATGAGTGTGCAAACTAGAATCACCAGGATGACAGGTAGGGCCAGAAGATAATTTTAATCAAAAAAAGCATGGAGCCGACCCCAATGATTTTAAGCTTACAGGCACGGTACACGCTATCCTAGACTACTCTACACATGAAACTGCCACATGAGCGTCCGGGCTGCGCTTGGCTCTTCGCCTCTTTGGGAAGTCGAACAAAATGATGGAGTACTACTGCAGTGGAGGAGTACTACAGTATGCTTCTGGCCATTTGACACCGATTGAACTGCTGCATGTCCACCGCGTGCGGGAGGGAGAGCGTGTATCAAACGAAAGCTTCTCGTAGTCCTGCCAGCCACCATGCTCATGGGCGAGGGAGGGACGCAGCTTCATTGACTTACTACTCCTGCCTTTGCGTCTATGACAGGTGGGCCCAACAAGTGGGTGGCCCACCTGTCATGCAGCCAAAGGCAGGTGCGGTTAAGGCAAGAGGGCATTGTAGTAATCAAACTTCTCGGTCTTGTACGAGTTGACGCGACACATCAAAGCACTTCACTCGATATATTTCAATAATTTGCGTTTACCGATGCATTAGTTACTCCCTCCGTTCCTAAATATAAGTCTTTTTAGACATTTCAAATGGATTACAACATACAGATGTATGTAGAAACATTTTAGAGTGTAGATTCACTCATTTTGCTTCGTATGTAGTCACTTGTTGCAATCTCTAAAAAGACTTATATTTGGAAATGGAGAGAGTACAACGCATGCATGCATGCCGTGACTTTCCTTTTGATACTTGCATGTGTTGATTTGATGCACCTTGCCAAAGTTTGACTATAAATTTAACTAACCAAATGTTCATGCATGTCACAAAAAATTACGGGGCTGTTTGGATTGTGACTATGTTTGTCTTATGTTGCCACATTATTTTTGCTACACTTTCCTAACTTGAGTTGCTCAAATTGTTAGACACACTTTGGCTTGCCTAAGGGAATCTTGCCACACTTTTTGTGTCTATGACATGTGGGGTTCACTGCTAACAAAAATATTCTTGTCTTAGGTGTGGCTAGAACCAAACACCCACCTAACTTGGTCAAATTTGCCTAAGGTGAGGTGTGGCAAAGTGTGGCAATATGTGGCTGGAAACCAGACAGCCCCTACATCATTGAAAACTATGTTCAAATACGAATCAAAGGATATAATTTTTATTAACATGCACTAACATTTTGTCAGTTAAATCTTTGGTCAAAATTTAGCACCAATTACAAAGGGGCCCAATAAATATTGTACTCTCACATTTTGTTTTGAGGATACTCCCACATACTCCCTCCGTTCCCAAATATTAGTCTTTTTAGAGATTCTAACAAGTGACTACATACGGAGCAAAATGAACGAATCCATACTTTAAAATATGTCTACATACATCCGTATGTTGTAGTCCATTTGAAATGTCTAAAAAGACTTATATTTAGGAACGGAGGGAGTAGAAAATATAAATAATAATGCATGTTGGGGCAGCCCACGTTTCCGATAATTTTAGTCGTGGGCTTGTTCACAATTTTTACGAGGGGGTGGTTGTTCATTTAATGGAGGGTCTTGTACCAGACTTGAACGATACAAAGTGCGACCTGGCACACCGTAACACCACTTGGAATAAGCGGGTAGCTATCTCAAAAAACAATCAACAACTAAAAAAATGGCGACCTGGCACGTACACAATTTTAAACGATTGTTTTGATGGAGTGAAAAAGGAAAACTACCCCAATACGTATATATAGGCCGGAGCCTCCGCGCTTGCTTGCTAGGGTTGCTCTATTCACGCAATCTCATCCTCTCTAGATCTAAACAAGTTAGCGGTGGTAACACTGTCTTTCTCCCTTCAAAAAACATTGTCTTTCTATCCTCACCGCTGGTTATAGACCCAGACGTATCCCCCTCCGCCGGTGAAGGGAGGAGGGGCAGCGTTTAGGCCGTCGTCGACAGTGAGGGAGGAGACCCACTGCCGGCCGCACCGTTATCTCTGGCCGAGCGCAGGCGCGGGAGGTCCTCTGATCCCTTCGTCGTTGCCCTAGTGTGGGCGGATCCGGCCTCCCGCCGCCCACCTATCCACATCCCGACGACCTTCAGGTATATCTTCCTTCGAAACCGCCATAGCTCTACTTCCCCAGCTCTCTATGTCGCTGCATGTGCATCATTTTCTACCTCTCAACCCCTCTCCATCGGATGGTCCAACGTCACCTATTTTTCTTCTTCTATTGTTAGAGGTAAAGCTACTTCATGGAGTCGAATCTTGTACTTGGTTCAAACAAGAAATAAAGTGGGGGTGGGGGAATTTAGTATGTACATCGGACTTGGTACAAACAGGAAGGAAAGGGGGTGAAAGTAGTACAGACAGATCATCCAACCGGACTCTTGGTCGAAAAGGGAAATATAGGGGTAACGTTGTACACAGTGGTATGACCTGGACTAGATTTGCTATCCACACATAGGAGTAGGTGGCTAGAGTGAACAAAAATGGGACCAACCTAGATATGTTTCTTGGATGTTTGTTTCTCGGGGCAACAAACTCTGAATCACCACTTTATGCCCCTGTTTAGGTACATGGTGCTGGAATGCTGGTGCACCCATTGTCCCATGCCCTTATACCAAATATTTAGTTGTTCTTAATCTAATGCCCCTGGTAAAATGAAGCCATTCCACTGTTATAAGCCATGACAAGTTTAGCCAAATATTTTTGCCTGTAATTGTTTGAGACTCTGACTGTTTCCATTGTAGCTTTTTGTGCAAACAGGGATATCCATTTCACCAGGTTGTTGTTGTGACCTTTTGGTGCACCGCACAAAACACTTCTTAAAAGAAGTGACTTTTGTGTTGTTTAACTGGAATGTCAGAATGGAACAGTTGATTCATTTTGGTGGAACTGCACAATGGGAGATATGTGTTCCAATCCTCATCATCCATATTGGCGCCATAACCTTCCTTTAGGTAAGAATAATATTTAATGCATGTGTTCATCTCTATTTTGTGATTCCCATGAGAAAATAATGCTATTGTTTACTAGTACACTTGTACTCCCTCACTGACAAAACCAATTCAGAAATAGAAGGCCAATCATGTACTTGGTTTCACCAATTGATGAGGAGAAATAGAAACAGAGCATGAAGAGGAAGAAGAAGAAGAATAAACAGTGCCAAGGTGATCTTGCTGAAGCTAGAGGCCTCAGTCCAGGACATTCAAGGGCTCCGGCAACGTCTACCTTACATGTGAGACGATCCTCCGGGGAGCCCTTCCACTTTTGTTGTCTCTCCTGCAAGGTCACTTAATTAATTAAGAGTAGTTAAGTACCACTAATTTATTGCTGCCTAATTTCCCTGTCGGAGTTAAACAAATCTTTAGTAGCACCCTATGCTGAATCATGTATGTGTGTATGTTTGTCTATGGAGGTGAATCATGTGGTGGAGCAGGGAGGGAATATTATTAGTGTCATGACATAATAGTGCTATTGTTTTGCATGTCAATTTATTGCCATTGGTTCAATGAGGCAATGTTTTGCGTATTGTCCATCATGAATTTGATGCTACTGTTAGAGTAATATGTTAATGTCTTTCTATCCTTTCTCATCAAGCTAATGAAGGTTTCACCTTGTTCCTACTTGTGCAAACCGGGATCATGTTGTGCCAATCATACATTTTAGTGGAACTACACAAGACAATACAATGAACTGTATCCCAGCCAGTGCTTTAACTTTGCTGGAAGTTCTTGATAATCTTTCGATATAATGTCAGCACTGGTAAACAAGAGTGATTTCAAACATACATTTGAAGTGCACAAAAATATATACTATTGAGTGATTCCAGTGAGTGCTTTATCATCTCTTATGGGACTACATGAATAAGCTTTTTTCCTCAGGTTTGTACCGGCCTTAGGCCTTCATCCATATTAGTTTGCTGTCATCTCTATTTGTATCGCGCTACTGTCATGAGAAACTCCGTTATCTTTGCACGTTAAAGTTTTGCGACCTATTATACATGGCAATGCTTTGAGTGTTGAGCTAATTGGCACTGATTAAATAAACAAATACCTCTCTTTAAGCAAGACTACTATGTTGCTAACTTTACCCATTAAGATAATGAGGGTGCTTCTATTTGTTAGTGTATGTTTCATCAACTAGTCCCACTATTACAGTAATCTCACTCTCTCAATATATGTGCCAACAGGGATGCTCGATTTTGGTGGAACTGCACAAAATCTTTGGGTGCTTCATTGCCTCGACAGCTTCCTTCCTTTCCTGTCAGTCGCTAATTTGGGCTTGCTTTATTCCTTTGATGTCAGTCGCTTGGCTTATCTCGGCTTCCAGTCAAAGGAAATAGTAATTGATATGCTACCTCACACAGGTTGGTACTGGTCTTTATCCTGATTATTGTGCTTGTCATATGTATTGGTAATTTGGTATGGTGCTACTGTTTGCCGATTTCATAAAGGAGTAACTTGGAGCCTGAACTCGCAGGCAAATCATTACATTGGGTGATTTCAGTAGAACTGCACAAAAAGATCAGATGGACATGCACTTATGCTGCTGCTATGTACTCCAAAGTTCACTCAGACAAGCATCGATGTTGACAAGAAGAAGTGCCTGTATTCATTCGAGTATCAACCGGCGTCAACCAGTTGTCAAACTCCAAGTATTAGGAGAGTGAACGCCAAAAATATTGCTTGGCGCATAGCCCAGAAAAACGCAGTCCAGTCTTTCGTCCCAACTTGTGCCTTTTGGTTATCGGCACATATGGTAGTGAACTGTATGACATGGAGTCTAAAGATTCCAGACAAGTTGGTTGACGCGTATATTCATCTGGCACTTAATCAGTCTGCACGCTAGGGATGCTCCATTTCAGTTGAACTGCACAAAAAATTTGGGTGGTTCATTTTCTCAACCACCTCCTTTCTTGTCTGCAATGTAGAATTTTGGCGAGCTACAGGACCAAGATGAACCAGTAAACTAGTTGGATGAAAGTAGTGGCCAAGTTGCTCAAACCTCCCTCGCCACGAGTCCACTATTTGAGGATAAACCTACAAGCAAAGTTCAGATTGTCTGTGTTGCCTCTTATGTACTCGAAAGTTTACTCATACAAGCATTAATTTTAGCAAGAAGTACCTCCGACTGAACACCATATACCAATCTGTACCCTAGGTAATTAAAGTTCATCCATGGATGATATTGGCTGTGATCTCAATCATTTGGATGCATAAACATACTGAACATTTGTATATCTGAATCTTTTTGTGAATTATCTATGAATATTTTCGTGTGATCTATCAATCATTTGGATGCATAGACATGCTGAACTTGTGTATATATGAATCTTTTGAGTTGTTGATTGTGAATGTTGGCTATGAATATGAATGTGTCCTGTGAACCTGAGTTTGATACGAATGTTTACCTTTTCTGTTGTACTTGTGTGTGAACTTGTTAGTATGCCTACTGTGGGATTTGTGACGTGTGGGTGTCAACGACACACCTTCTTCCCGAGAAGAATTGCACCTGCTTTGTTAGGGTAGCAACGGCACATCAGCTCTTTTTAATCTTTTTGCTCTGTCTTCCCCCCTCCCCTGCTCAACCCCTGCCGTAATGTTTTCAGCCTCAAAACAAACATAGTACTTCGTTGTTTTTGGGGATTGATGAAAAATCGAGTGCTGGTTTCTGTAGGTTGGCCCGCCCATCAAATGGGCTTCTGGTCCACCACGGACTGGGATGCTAAAAATACAAGTTGTATGGTGCAGAGGCAAGTAAAAAAATGCCATCAAGAGCCATCCACCGAAAAAAATCGCTCCTGATGTGCTTCTTCAGTCACGCCGCCGGCCCCCTCTTTAATCCAGTTCGCTCGGGGATCTAGCTGGTATCATTTTTTTCCAAAGGGCGAACAAGTATCAGCTAGGCCTAGGTTTTGTTTTTTAACATGCGTAGCCCACGACATACGGAGAAAGTGGTTTCAACTTATTTTTTGAGGTCCATACCGGCCTATGGGCCATTTCTTAAAGATCAGCAGCCCAATGTATTTTTTTAATAAAATGCAGATCTCTGTTCTATTTATCTATATATAAGAATAATATGTTGTCTCCAATTTATGTTTTCCCGTCTAACCACATTATATATATTTATATTATTACTATTATCATATATTTTATAGAGACATATATACATTATAAAAACATCTCACTGTTATTAACTTATAAAAGTAAATGTTTAACAGAAGTTGGCAAGGAAAATCCTGGTTGTTTTTGACACACAGGCAAGGAAAATCCTAGTTGTTTTTGACTCACAGGCAAGGAAAATCCTAGTGATTGCGTACAAAAGCTTGCGAAGATTTTAAGGACCAATGTAATAATAACGCGCTCATTTTTATTTTGAGCAATAACTCGCTAATTTGTTAATTTTATATATGAAAAATGTGTCGCTCTGGTTATTTTTTGATATTAGTTGCTCCTTCTAACCTAACATTGTATATAGAACAAGCCCAGCTAATTCATATATTTCAAGAAAGTGCAAATGGGCTGGGATTTCTTAGAAAATATAAATGGGCCGCATTGACGCGAAATTATTTGTTCACCCAGCCCAGCAAATGGACAAAACATGGGTTAAATATATGCCACATTTTTGCAGGCTGACATGTGGGGCAATAGGTCGAAGCCTACGCAGGGCGTTGTCAACTTGGTCAACAAATGATTATGACATCCACAGCCATTGGATTTATATCCAATGGCCGGAATGCACCTTCAATCTCTCGTCTTCTTCCTCCAGCATCGCCGGGACCGCCTGGTTCGGCCTCCGGCGGCTAGCGGATCTGCTTAGCATGCTTCGCTGTGAAGCGCTAACCCACCGCCGGCCAGGCTATCCCTCCACTCCTCCACACCTCCTGTTATTCTCCACCGACTGCAGCCCCACGCCGCACCAGAACTAGTTATAACCCTTCTCCTCGTCTCAATCTGTGACTCCACTGCCGCGTCTTCCCATCTTCGGGTTGTTCCCGTTTGGGGCCTCGCTGTCGTCCACCGCCTCGATGCGCTCGGTGCGGCGTGGTCAACAAACAAGAGTCATCGGAAGAGGACTGTACGTGGAGAGCCTGACGGCTGGGACCCACGAGGTCCATGGTCGCACGCAAGGAAATTTCCTCCTTATTAAGCTAAAAAACATGTTCCCCCTGACAGCTGGGACCCACCGGCTGTTCTTCGCGTGGAAGGAAGTGCCTCCTTGTTATGCAAAAAAATATATTCCTCCCGTTGACAGCTGGGACCCGTCAGATTTGGTGGCTGACTTGTGGGCCTACTAAGCGGACGTGTATGCAGGGCTTTGTCAACTTAATCAACAAATGATTCTAGCAGCTGGACCGTTGGATGTTAATCCAACAGCCGTGCTCCTTCTTCAACCTCTGTTCTTGCTCCTGTCTCTCGTGGGCGGAACCGCGGCAGTGTTGCCGCGCACCCGAACCAGTCAAGTTTCCCACTCCTCTCCATCTGCGACTCCACTACCGCGTCCTCCCCATCTCCGGGTCATTCTAGTCTGGGGCCTCGCCGTCGTCCACCGGCCTTGGTGCGCTCGGCACGGTGTGGTCAACGTGGTCAACAACTGAGAGTCATCGGAAGATGACTGTACGTGAGAGGCTGACAGTGGGGACGCACCACGCCCATGGACGCATGCATGCAACTGCATCCTTTTTACCGTGAAAAATAATGTTTTCTCCCCCTGACTGCTGGGACCCACCAGCTACATCTTCGCACCCAAGGAAGTGCGTCCATATTACGGGCAAAAAAATTGATTCGCCCCCTGACTGCTGGGACCCACCAGCTACATCTTCGCACGCAAGGAAGTGCCTGACAGTCGGGACCCACCTGGTCGAAGTGTACGTAGTGTTGTCATTCTAGTCGCGAACGTGTACATACATACTGGTCGATCGGTCTGTCTGCAGGCTGTAGCGATGAACCGTGGCCGTGCAAGAAAGGGCACGTGTCATAGTAGAGGCGCGCACGTAGCATGTACACGTACGTACAGTGGCCAGGGTGCAAGAAAGAAAATACAGCCACATACGTACATACGGGCGGGGTCTCGAACGTCTACTCGCGCATACGTACGGACAGGGCTCGTGTACATGGCTAGGTCGGAACGGAGAAACTGCATCGTCGTTGTGTTCATGGGGAGCCAACCGACTGGGTCGGAACGGAATGTGTCGTCGTGTTCATCGGGAGCCAACCGGCTTGGATGGAACAACCGATGGAAACGAGGCCTGGCGTACCGCAGAACGGAGGAAACGGCCTTGTGTTCGACCGGCCACGGTCGAAATGGGATCCTGTTCATCGGGAGGGGTCTGGCATACCGCAAAACGGAGGAAACGGACCTCCTACGGTGGAAACGGGGTCCTGTTGATCGGGAGGGGTGTGGCATACCGCAAAACGAAGGAAACGGACTTGTGTTGGAGCGCTACGTTCGAAACGGGGGTCATGTTCATCGGGACGGGTGTGGCGTACCGCAAAACAGGACTCCACGGGATACTGTTCATCTCCACCGTTCATCCACCGTCGACCTCCTCCAGCCTCCACCTGCGACTGATCATCCACAGGCTCCTGTTCATCCAGCCTCCACCGCTCCTCCACCGGCTACTGTTCAACCAACCCTCTCCACGGGGTCCTGTTCAACCACCCCTCCACGGGCTACTGTTCATCCAGCCCTCCACCGGCTACTGTTCAACCAGCCCACCACCGGCTACAGTTCAACCAGCCCTCCACGGGGTCCTGTTCATCCACCCCTCCACAGGGTCCTGTTCATCCACCCCCCAACCGGCTCGATCGATC
>NC_057805.1:72496980-72548920 GCF_018294505.1 Triticum aestivum
TGTTCATCCAGAGGCAGCATTGATCAGCTTCAGTTAGCAGCAGTAGCGAAGGAATCACTCGGGTTCAGTTAACGGCAAGGGATTGATTGATCGCTCGAGTTCAGTGTAACGCGTAGCCTGCAGTGCAATCGCTCGGGTTCAGTTAGAGCCCAACGCCTCGCTCGGGTTTAGTTAGAGCCCAACGCCTCGCACCCACACGCGTACGTGTACGAGAGAAACACGCATCGCTCGACCCCTGACCACCCACCGTAACCGGGAACTCCCCGATATTTTTCGTGCCCTCACTTCTACCACGTTTTTTCTGTCATGGACGGCCCAAAGAATGTCATGCAGCTGCATCTCCGGCCCACCCAGGACGAAAAGACCATTTTCTGTCATGATTTTTTGTCATAGAAGTAGGACCCCAGCACATCTATGATGATACCGGGTTTTGTCACAATTATCGTCATAGAAGTGTCATAAGTATGACAAAAAAAATTTGTTCGGCCCAAAATGTCACGGATGTGTCTTTTCTTGTAGTGAAACTCACCAGAAGCAACCAGTGCATTCAATTTTTTATTTCCTACATTATACATTTAATAACTAAATCTATTTGATTTGCTAGTACTATTATTCATTTGATTTGCTATTAATTTCATGTAGCAGTATGAATAAATACACAATCATTAATGCGGACAATAGCTTTAGGATTTTCTCTGGCACGAAGTCTTATATATAGAAGAAAGAGTTGCCATGTCCTGCACCAACACAATAATACCTAGCTAGGTGCAAAGTGTAAACTACAATGGTGGGCACTCCAACAATGTCCATGGCTATGGTTCTCGTCGTGCTTCCCTCATGTCTTATGGGCTCCCCTCAGCCCACGCCGATGTCGCTTTCATATCCAACACGTGCAAGAAAACCAAGAACCCTGCATTGTGCGAGGATGTGTTGAGCTACGATGAACATAGCACCCAGGCCTCCACCGTGCATGAGCTCGCCAGCATCGCGCTGGAGATAGCCACCGCCATCGCAAAATTCAATGGCAAGAACTTCGGAGTCTGGGCCAGACACAACCAGGGCAGACCTGTGGGGGACGCTCTGCTCGCCTGCCTCATGGCCTATGGTGATGCTATAGATAACCTCGAGGTCCTTGCCAAACATAGTCTCCATGTCGGGGACTATGCCGATGCGTTGAGGAAGGTGTTGGAGGCCAAGGCTGCCAGTGATGTGTGCGATAATGCGTTCAAGCAAATAAAAAAGGATCCCCCTGTTGAAAGTGATCAAAAATGATGGAGCGGTGTGGCGTCACTGCTGAACTCATCGGGCTCCTTATCCACAAGTGATAGATCATAAGCCATTCTCAGCTAATCTATGTATTCCTATCAATAAACAGTTATTCGGTCATCTATCAACATTGTTTTGGTCATTGCTGCAATATGAATTATTTTAGAGACATTAAAAATGGGAATCCTAGCATCCCTCTCAAGCATCCGCACTAAAGAGTGGTCTGATCTCAGACTCAAACATTAATGGGAATCCTATATACTACCTAAGAGATCCATCCCCACTACCATATTTATCTTGACATGCAGCCTATCCACTTCATCAGTTCGCCACGTCATCATTTTTCTTCAATTAACACACCAAAGCGCAACCTTCTATCCCTAGAAATAAAAGTGAAAAATCTCTTTCCCTGGCACCGTCCGAAGAATAATTACTCTAATCTCTTCGCCTTCCTGTCTCTTCACTCAATTCACCCTTCCCCTTCTCTCGCCTCTCCACTCGATCGCCTTCCCCTTCACCCTTCCCCTGTCGCTCACCTCCCCTTCCGAGACGAGTCAACATCTTCCATGGCATATGCAACATACGTGACGTATGAACCATCCTCCACATCAAAACACCTCCATCATCGTCGACCAGTGCCGCGGCAGTTGGATACCCTACCTTGTCCTCCACCTCCTGCTTGTATATCATGTCCGAACAATGTTTTCCATTCAGATTTTAGACATAGCGCTTGAAGACCGGCATGAAGCCACTACAAAATAATACACTTCCGTGATGATACGTGTTTGTCACAGTAGGTCACGTTTTCTATCATGCATGTACATCCATGACAAATTTATGACAGAATCAAGATAGTCATACCTGTGCTGTCGTAGAAGTGTTCCATGACATTACCAAAATTATCATCACGGAAGTGTCCACTTCCATGACGATAAATCGCGCGTCACAGAAGTGCTTTCGTCAAGGGTGACCGACACGTGGCATCCACCATAACGGAATGCCGTTAAGCTAGCGGGTCCGCTTTTGGATCCAATAACCCGTTAATAGCCCAGACCAATGGGGATTTTCCACGTGTAAAATCATCATTGGCTCTAGGAAACACGTGTCAGCTCCGTGGGGCACAGGTGTCACTCATCCAATGGGCGAGATGCGCCTATGATATGTTAACACGTGGACCGGCCCAAAAGTGGCCCATAAAGTTTAAATGGGCCGGCCCAACTAAAGGCCCACAAGATTTTGCGGACCATAATGGGTCGACCCAGCTAAAGGCCCACAAGATTTTGCAGGCCATAATGGGCCGGCCCACAAGATTTTTGTGGGCCATAATGGGCCAACCCAGGTGAAGGCCCACAAGATTTTTGTGGACCATAATGGGCCAGCCCAGCTAAAGGCCCACGAGATTTCGCCGACATTAATGGGCCGGCCCAGCTGTAGGCCCACAAGATTTTGAGGACCCTAGTAGGCCGGCCCATTAACTGGCTGCCATGTTTTGGGCCAAATGCGGCCCATATTTGATCTGGTCCATTAATGGCCTGCCACGTTCCGGGCCCAATAATGGCCCATATGAGATCCGGCCCGTTAAAAGCCTACCACGTTCTGGGGCAAATTACAGCCCAGATCAGGTCCGGCCCTTTTAGAGGCTTTGGGCTAAATTATGGCCCATATCAGATTCGACCCGTCAACTGGACGCTATGCTTTTGGGCCCACTTGCTAAAGGCCCATTTAGTAATTCGGCCTGATATTAGTTTTGGCCTGTTAAGGCCCCGTTTAACATTTCGGCCCTATGTTAATTTCGGCCTGTTAAAAGCTCGTCATATAGTTGGGCCTAACTACGCCCCAGTTTGCATCCGGCCTGCTCGCAGGCGATAATCTGATTGGGCCAAACAAGGACCGAGGCAATTTTGGCCTGTTATAAGCCCATGATTTGATTGGCACATTCATGGGCTGGGGTCTATTTCGGCCTGCTACCGGCCCATGAGCTGTTCGGCATGTTTCAGGCCCAACCTACTTTTCAGCCTCCTAAAGGCCCATTGAGTTTTCTTGGGAAAATAGGGCCGACGGTTTACTCGGGCTATTAAAGGCCCGAATCTACTAGTGGGCCAGTTTACATTTAGGCCTGTTAACGGACCAAGATGACGGGGCCCATGATGCGGATCATACATGGTGATTTGCATGACGGCCCGATTATGTACCGTAATTTTACGGTTTGGCCGGTTTACTGCAAAGACATGATATATATATACAGTAAAATAACTGCAGCATCGTGAATAAGAAACAAACCTAGACTATACAATAAAGAAATTACGGCATATTACATCCACTGGGCATCAAAGTTCTCCACTATGATAATAAAGCACAAGCAGACAGCAGATTACATACACTGGGCATCAAAGATCGCCACCAGTGCAACTAAACACGCCGACAAAATAATATACAAAACCGACAGCACTTCAATAGAGCTCAAGAAAGATTAGCCCTGCTCGGGAGCTGCAACGCAAGCAGCTGAGCAAGCTGGTGAGACTGCACTTGTTTGACACTTATATCCTCCTCACTCTGAAAGATAAACAAGCAGACAGATGACAGGTTTTGCACATATAAGTATCAGTGTTGACAATTCATCACATTTCTTACTGACGAATAAAGTGACACAGTTCAAAATAGCATTAACACAATATGGTATTGTTCAGGTCAAGACATGGCAGGAAATGACATTGTGAAGGAGTTGGCAGCTTCACGACACCACTGAATTACATATCAAGAACTCATAAGTATCAATGGTTAGTGTGCTGTCAATTTATCCCATTTCAGATTGGCAAAATAAGATCACTTGCTCTGTATAGTTTAATTTACATGGTATGAAGAAGGAACTTGGTTGTACAACTGAAAACTTAAATTGAGAAGGACAAACTTTTGTTTATGAACTGGAGTACATAATAAACTTTAAACATGCAAGTTGATGCAAACACCAAAAATAAACAACTGTTGCAGTCATGCCTAACCAAATATACACAACAAAGTTTGAAGGCTTGAGAAGGACAAACTTACATTATTGGTTAAGGCGGGCTCTATAAAGCCCTGTCCATGCTGATGGGGGAGCAATTCAAGAAGTTTACCACAGAATCTTCTTCATAAGCACTGCCTTTATTCTACATTTTGTTAAGAGTAAATATAGATGTGACAATATAAGAAAAAATGGAGAATATTTAAGATAAGATGAAGAGTGATGCTACATAACCAAGTAGCTATAAATGTAAGTACAGCGATACAGGCAAAAGGTACAGCCAAGAGCAATGCAGAGCTAAACTTCTTCAGTATCATCAGTGTTATCCAACCTTATGGTAAGAGTAAATATAGATCTTATGTGTAGAAAATGGAGGGTAAAGGAAAATAAGCTGCAGAGTGATGGTACATGAACAACTACCTATCAATATAAGTACACTGATAAAGGACAGCAGGTACTTACAAGAACAATGCAGAGCTAAAAAATTTCATTGGCATTGGATATATTCTACACTAATGTAACCATTCATACAGATCAGATAATTTGGAGCGAACAATTGATAAGCAAGCTATCATGCATACTGCTGTCACATAATGAACCAGGTATGTATGCAAGTACAGTGATACAGGACAACAGGTACTAACAAGAGCAAAGCACCGGACAGCATATTTGCGATATCCTGTCGTTCTTTTCAAATCGGAATTCTTTTTCGAGCAGATTTCCTGCAAAAAAGATCCGTAAGGCACATGCGGAAAAGTATAAGTTCAATTTTTCATGCGATATCATAGACAGTACCTCATCCTCAGAACGAGACCAGTGCATAACAAGGTTTTTCCATTCAATGTCTTTTAAATTTAGCACAGGATACTTCACCAGAAATTCGTTTATAGACTTGCCATCAAAGTGTGATTTCCTCAGGTAACACCAATACTGCTGCAATGCTTCCTTGAAAAGCGCAAGCAAGCTTTGCTCATCATGACTATCCAGATTGACCCTCGCCTACTTACAACAATGTAATGTAAATCATTGATGTGTTCAATTAGCAGAAAACAGGAAAATAATTGCCATGAATAATAGCACTTACACGTAAGTGGGATAGGAAGATGTGAAAATGGTGTTTGTCTTCACTATAATCTTCCAATGATGGGAATATATGCACGTAGTCCCTAACAACATTGAAAGCATTGTCTTTTAAACTGGGAATAACTGGAATGGGGTTCCAATCTGCAGGAATTGGCCGTCTCTGCAGTTGGGATAGGTCTTCGGCCGATGGACTTGCTATACTTTTTGCTGGAGTGGGATTTTCCTGTGGTATGGCTGGTGCTATGGCAACTGAAATCGGCATACCTATTGCTAGAGTGCATGTCCTGTGTGGTGGGGCTAGTGGTGTGGCCAGTGAAGTATGGGTACAGTCTGCTGGAGTCGGTCCTACGTTTTGTGTCACTGGTTGTACATCCAATATAAGTGGGGTGTTGTCTGATTTCTCCGGCACAACCACGTTTTTCAAGGACTTTGCTGGTGCTCCTTCAGGTTCGGCAATCACCCTCTTCCTTTTTGATGTCTGATGCACAAGAACAGCATTTGAGTGGGAAAACATGGTATGATGACAGATGGAATATGTATTGATAACGGATGGGCATGGCATCTCGACATATATGATGAGTAAACTAAGCAGAAGGCGGTGCAACAAAGTAGAAGAAATGCAAGACAACATATGCAAGATACGCGCAATCAATAAAACCTTGCCAAATTAGAGCAGGCACCTTGATGGGTGAACATGACAGGCCATCTGCCTTTGACTCCTCGAGGTTAGAATAGTCATTAGGATCATATTCTGAACAAGAATCTACAGGTGGGGAGCATATGAGTTTCATTGCATCCAGAATGGCACTCAATGCCTTGGTGCCAATTTTGTAAGTCGTTGCAGTGTTCCACAATATTCTTCTGATGCGCGGATTCTGATATTCACTGTAATTACGTATAATATCTGAGAACCATGAAAACATAAATAGTTGTGAGATTATCTTCGTAATGCAAAGGATATTCTAATATAGGGGTGCCCCTGTAAACACTTGTGTGCTATCACTGGATTCTGATGAGAGAGCTCATGTGTGCTGTATTATGGTGCGTGCATTTATATAATCTGGCACAAGTACACAAAAAATAGGCTCCAGAAGTAAGGATAGTTGGCAGATGATAGGTTCAAAATATACTGTATAGAGAGTTTATTGCCAAACCATGATAACAAGAGCACACAGCAACTAGGCAGATCATAGTGTACATAAAAGGGGTACACCATAACCACGATATATAAATCGGGAAAGTGAAACTGGCTTGAAAATACGGTGTTGTATTGACGCTAGTAATTGAAAGCCTATCGATCAAGTACATGCCAGCTCTATCAGCTATTGACTGCAGATGTCCCTGCTCCCCTTCCTGACAAGGAACATACTGTACGTACTAAATACAGAATAACAAAAGAGGAGCATGTTAAAGAACAGAAGAGGAAGCATATTCTTGAGGTTCCGCGTAATTGCATACAATGTTGGTTGCCCACTCATGATGAATCACAGCGCCCAAAGAAATGCAATTCCATGCTGTCTCTCTATATGTGGCAATTTTGAACAAGAGTCATTAGGATCATATTCTGAACAAGAGTCAACAGGTGGGGAGCGTATGAGTTTCATTGCATCTAGAATGGCACTCAATGCCTTGGTGCCAATTTTGTAAGTCATTGCGGTGTTTAGCTTCAAGAGTGGACTGCTGCTAGTGCGACACAAAGCAGCTACACAGATCATAGTGTAGATATAATAGGAAAACCGTAAGCATCAGAGTAAAATCAGCAAAGTGGAACTTGCTGGAATATATGTGCTAGTATTGCCGGTACGGCTAGAAAGGCTTCGGATACCAGCTCTCTTCAACTGAAGGTGAGGTACTGTCAATATCAGTGTAACTCTCAAAGGCGACACAGCTCCCCGCATTTCCTTGCTATTCTTATAGGATTCAAGTGGGCAGGCCACTACAAATCCTATTCCCATGTTTACAAAATCCTACGAATCAAAGAGGCCCGAAGAGTTCAAAGTGTCCATACCAACCAACCGTATAGACCTCTACACTGCAAATGTCCCTGCTCATCTTCACTACAAGGAACATACTGTACTACTATCAATCTCCCTCCGTTCCAAAATATAAGTCTTGGTAGAGATTTCCACTATGGATCACATACAGGTGTATCCAGATACATTTTAGAGTGTAGATTCACTCATTTTGCTCCATATGTAGTCCATGGTGGAATCTATACAAAGACTTGTATTTAGGAACGGAGAGAGTACTTATTAAAGAAGAACGAAAGAGGAACATGCTACAGAAGAGCAAGTAGATTTTGGATAATAAAATGTTCGTTGCGCAGTGCCCACACATGATGAACCAGAGCGCATTAAGAAAGCAACTCCCTATTGTCTCTCTATATGTGGTGCACGTGCTTTTTCTAAAGTAAAGTAGGAACATTAGCTGACCAATTAAATGTTATCTGTTTTAGTAATATCAGCATCATATCAGATTCGTACTTGAGCAACAAGTTTGGAATTATGAGTGGCACGTTGTTTATCTTGATGGATTCAGGAGCAGTGCTAAGCAGGTACGAGGATGGTATTGAATATAAAGGCATGTCTGCATGCAAGTCACGTGACTTTTATCATTTGGGTCAGTCGACCATTTCAGGCGGTTGGATGAAGATCCTACGTCTCCTAACCCTTCTTCTTCCTCGTATCTGATTCTTCCCATACAGAACGCCGCACGGGCTGCCGGCCGGACCACCGGCCCCCACCGCCTGTGTTCCTCCGCCACCCCCACCCCCACCCCCGCCCCCACCCGCGTCGAGTTTTCTTCGTTCGGCGAGGCCCCACCATCGCCCCCCAACCAAAGTCCCCACCCGAGCCCCTTCGTTCGCACCGGCGAACTCCGGCGAGCTCTGAAAAATCGACTGACCCAATTTTGAAATTTAGTCTACTATGATTTAACTAGTGTGGAATATAAAAGGGGAATACCATAAGCATTGGGAGTATAGTGTTGAGCGTGCCATGGCGGATCTGAAGGTGCAAACCGGACAAAGGCAACTTCGCAACCAATGTTTGCTCTCAACTAGCAAGTAAGTGATGGACAAGAAATCAGAGTAAAGCAGTGGCGATCTATTTTCTTGCTGCGATAAATAAGTTGAGCGGATACGAAAGAGTACCGCCTCTAGTGTGGCGCCATGTATGCATCTGCTGAGAATTTGACGGTGCTGCGGTAGCGATGGCTGTCGGCGGCGTGGAAGCATATCTAGGAGGGTAGACTGTGGCGGCGGGGCGCGGTGGACGAGACAGTCGTAGGAGCGGCACCGGCAAGGTGGACGACGGCGAGGATGAAGCGAGAGGACGGGATGCAAGGATCCTGGTCCGAAGCCGTGGATGAGAGTGGTCGATCTCTTCTAATGGACGGCGGCGTCGGGGTATCAACTCCGGCATGGTGGAGGAGGACGGCGGTGGATGGGGTGGCGGACGGAGGAGGCTGAGGTGGAGAGGGTGTTTTGGCGCCCACGGAGTACGAATGGGGAAATGGAGGTGGAGAGGAAGGGGGGAACCATGTCTTCAGGGCGCGCTTGTCTCAAATGCGAGGAAATTTACAAACTTAGCCCCCGTTTCAAATTTCCTACATCACAGCAATATTAGTCGGTTGGGGATAGGACGGTAATCTCGCATACACCGAATATTTGCCGACGAGAGTTTGTTTTTGGCGCCCACCGTGTATGAATCGGGAATGGAGTCGATTTCGGCCGAGGACACATTGTGTTTTGGCGCCCACCGTGTATGAATCCGGGTGAGAGGCGGTTATGTCACGTTTGAGTAAAATTACAAACCTACCCCTATCGAAACCTATAGAAATCGAGCAGATAGGCTTTGCATGGCAGGGATAGGCAGTAGTAATTTCCATCTAGCAGATTTTGGTTTCGGGCGGTTACTGTGACTTTCCCCGCTTCGTTCAAATTTTGCAGAGTGCACGTTTACCGTGCCAACTCAATTCGAATCCCGTTTGTATTCTATTTTTTTCAGGCGGGATCCATTTTCGATTGGAATAAAATTCTATATACATCATTTTTTATATATACTTTCAAAAGCACAACACCCTTTATACATAAATATGGTTTACAAATGGCATGATCTCAGATTCATAAGGTTGTATCCATCAATTTGGATTTTCAAATATTTGAAACCACTTTATGTTGAAATCCAATGTATGCATTCCTCGCTAACTGTCTCCAATTAATGTGTGTTTCATGCGGGTTTTTTTACTTCTCAGACATGTATAATGTGTTTCACACACGCAACATAGAGTGCAATCCTGTTTAGACATCAATTGCATATAAACCGTGCATTGTTTCTAATTAAAGAATCTATGGATCACCAATATTGATAAACTATATAACATTACACGTGTCCCCAAATTCAAATGAATATGCATGTTTGATACACCAATTTGCGTTATGATATTATCGATGTCGTGATCTCCAGTTTAAATATTTGAATCCCATTTAATACAGATATTCGTCTCATATAACTATCACTCATGCTTATATAGGACTATCTCTCTAGACCTATACGTGTTCATCGTCTCTCGGGTATCTCTCATGCTACCTGTATGTCGACAATGATCTTTTATCTTCGTAACACACTGACGGTACTCTCTCCCTCGACCTTCATCACTCTATCTCTCTCTAAGTATATCTCGCTCCCTGCTATGTGTCTCTAACTATGATTCTCCATGTGGAATCTCTTTCTCTCACACAAACACAAAACTTTGTCTTCCGGGGTCTCATTTCTCAATACTATTCCCCTGTGTGCCACTCGCACACCCCTCGTACAGAGATGTCTTTCGCTCCTTAGGTGTGAGAACCTACGACTCTTCCTCTTAAATATCTCTTTCTCGCACACAAACACAAACTCTATCTCCCAGGGTCTCATATTTCTCCACTGTTCTCTTGTATGTCTCTCACAGACACACTCTCTCCCTAGAGATATCTTGCGTTCCCTCATATGTTTCTCTAGCTATCACTCTCGTTTTGAAATATCTTTCTCTCTCACAGACACAAAACTCCGTCTCTCGGGATCTCATTTCTCTCCGATATTTGTTTGTATGTGAGTCACATTCACCCTTTCTTCATATCTCTCACACCCACACCCATAACTCAGCCTTTTGATCCACTCGAATCCTATCTCTAATGCAGACTAGCTAGCATCTTTATCTTTCTATTTATATTTTTCTCCATCAACCTTCTTTCATTTATAGGTTGATCTCTTTTGCACAATCGTTGTGCCTCACTCCCTTTGCTCGCCATAGATGCATGCTCCAGCACACGCCACTATCTCTTAAAGACAAAAACACATGCTCAATTGTTGGGCCTTCTTCCCTGCATTCTCGCATGCATGCATATTGTCATACCGATCCGTCTCTCCCATGTCATTGATCTTAGCTTATGACTTACATCTTCTTTCTTTTATCTCGATCATGCGCGCGCGCACGCACACACATCCCACGTATACATGTATACCTCTCACACATGCATGTTGAAGGTCTCTACGTCTCCATACGTAGTTAATTACCCTCAACCCTAACGCCACATCGAATAGTTCTCTTCTTGTGTGCACATAACTTCCGCCTCGATGCGTAAAACACAAACTCACACTTAACAATCTCCTTGTAGCTTTCCCCCTCTCACTCTTCCCCTATATCCCCGAAACCAATAAGACCATCCCTTCGTTTAATTCCCGCCTACATGCACCATCTATATATAGTAGTCTTCCTCGGTGTCTCTCGAACAAACACGTTCTCTCGATGTCGACTACTCTCACGCGCACACACCTTCTCTTCCCTCTCTACGGACATTTTCTCTCTCGCACCCCATTGATAATCCCCAAGTGTAGGGAATCATCGTAGAAATTTCCAAAGGTGGAAG
Source organism: Triticum aestivum (assembly GCF_018294505.1). Taxonomy (NCBI): domain Eukaryota; kingdom Viridiplantae; phylum Streptophyta; class Magnoliopsida; order Poales; family Poaceae; genus Triticum; species Triticum aestivum. Next base: position 72,508,239 of record NC_057805.1, read on the forward strand.
TGACAAGTATGGAGTGTCGAACCCACAAGGAGCTAAAGGTAAGATCAATATTCTCTCAAGCCCTATCTGCCACTGATACGACTCTACGTACACTGAACGTTTGTTTCCAACTAGAAACGAGAAATAAAACTATGTTGTCGGTATGAAGATGATAACTTTGCATGATATCGGAGAGCTAAAATATAAAAGTAGTTGTTGTTATCATAAAGTTAGAATATAGTACTAAATATTATAAATAGCGAGTGTGGAATAATGATGGATCGGTGTGCGGAATTGTCCTTGTCAATTGTTAATAAGACCGGTGGTCGTCATTGCAATTTCATATGAGGGAGAGGCATAAGCTAACATACTTTCTCTTCTTGGATCATATGCACTTATGATTGGAACTCTAGCAAGCATCCGCAACTACTAAAGATCATTAAGGTAAAACCCAACCATAGAATTAAAGCATCAAGTCCCCTTTATCCCATACGCAACAACCCCCTTACTCGGGTTTATGCTTCTGTCACTCAAGCAACCCACTATAAGCAAATCATAAACGTATTGCAACACCCTACAGCGGGAATCCCTCATGCTTGCGTGACATGGAGGGCACAATTGGACAACACCAAAATAAAACATACAACTCGTACCAATCTAGATCATCAATCAACCCAAAGACAAAGGATATCTACTCAAAACATCATAGGATGGCAACACATCATTGGATCATAATATGTGGCATAAAGCACCATGTTCAAGTAGGGATTACAGCGGGTGCGGGAGAGTGGACCGCGTAAAATAGATGAGGATGGTGATGATGATGGTGATGTTGATGAAGACGATCACCGCGGCGATGATTCCCCTCCCGATGGCACTCCGGTGCCACCGAGAGAGAGGAGGAGAGGTTCTCCCCCTCGTGCTTCCTCCTCCATGGCCTCCCCCTAGATGGGGAGAGGTTCTCCCTCTGGTCCTTGGCCTTCATGGCGATGATGGCCCCTCCGGGATCCTCCTCCATGGCCTCCGGTGATGATGGCCCCCTCCGGCAGGGTGCCAGAGAGGGCCTAGATTGATTTATCGCGGCTACAGAGGCTTGCGGCGGCGGAACTTCCGGTCTAGGTTATTTTCTGGGGGTTTCTGTATTTATAGGAATTTTTGGCGTTGGTTTCACGTCAGGGGGGTCTCCGAGTCGTCCACGAGGCACGGGCCCACACCCAGTGGGGTGGGCACGCCCCCCACCCTCGTGGACAGCCCGGGACTCTTCTGGCCCAACTCTTTTGCTCCAGGGGCTTATTTTGGTCCATAAAAAATCAACAAAAATTGGCACGTCAATTGGACTCCGTTTGGTATTCCTTTTCTGTAAAACTCAAAAACAAGGAAAAACAGAAACTGGCACTGGGCTCTAGGTTAATAGGTTAGTCCCAAAAAATCATATAAAAAAGCATATAAATGCATATAAAACATCTAAGATGGATAATATAATAGCATGAATACTTCATAAATTATAGATACGTTGGAGACGTATCAGCATCCCCATGCTTAATTCCTGCTCTTCCTCGAGTAGGTAAATGATAAAAGAAATAATTTATGAAGTGTGAATGCTAGCAGGTGCACAAGTTTGATCACTGATAATTTCAATCACCTTTTCTAGCATCATTATATGTCATAACAGTAGCTCATCTCATAAAACTTTCTTGAGAACTAACAAACAGTGCTCTTAGTCATCAAACAATTGCAATTCATATTATTTTCGGGAAGGGTCTATGTCAGAGCTTTTATTTAGCAAACTCCACATACTCAACTATCATTTAATCTTTCACAATTGCTAACACTCACTTGATATTTATGGGTTCAAAGTTTTAATCGGACACAGAGAAAGATAGGGGCTTATAGATTCGCCTCCCAACCTTTTGCCTCAAGGGTAATGTCAACAATAATAACTCATGAAAACCTACATCCAAGTGGATATATATATCCGGATCCCTCCAACACAAAGTGCTTGCCAAAGGAAAAAGTGTAAAAGGGAAAGGTGATGATCACCATGACTCTTGTATAAGGGTAGAAGGTAAATGTAAAAGATAGACCCTTCGCAGAGGGAAGCAGAGGTTGTCATGAGCTTTTATGGTTGGATGCACAAAATCTTAATGCAAAAGAACATCACTTTATATTTCTCCTTGTGATAAAGACCTTTATTATGCAGTCCGTTGCTTTTATTACTTCCCTATCACAAGTTTGTATAAAGCTTATTTTCTCCACACTAATAGGTCATACATATTTAGAGGGCAATTTTTATTGCATGCACCGATGACAACTTACTTGAAGGATCTTACTCAATCCATAGGTAGGTATGGTGGACTCTCATGGAAAAACTAGTTTAAGCGATGTTTGGAAGCACAAGTAGTATTTCTACTTGGTGCAAAGAATTTTGCTAGCATGAGAGGGAAAGGCAAGCTCAACATGTTGGATGATCCAAGACAATATAACTTTTCGGATATAGGAAAACATAACTCATTAAGTTGTCTTCCTTGTACAACATCAACTTTTTAGCATGTCATATTTTAATGAGTGGTCACAATTACAAAAGATGTCCAAGATAGTATATTTATATGTGAAATCTCTCTTCCTTCAATATTCTTTCATGAATTGTTCAAGTGACCAATTTAATGTTTGCTAACCTTCAATAAATTTACCACCTCTACTTCTTATATGTGAAGTCATTACTCCCCATGGGATAAGCATATGAAACATATATAATTTCAGATTTATGATATTCAATTCATTCAACCATTTACTCATAGGATATACGTGAAGCACGTGAATAAATGACAAACTACTCCAAAAAGATATAAGTGAAGAACACTGAGTAGGCAAATAATTGACTAGCCATGGGAGGATTCTATTTCATTCAAGATTTCAGATCCAATGATTTTATTCAAACAACAAGTAGAAATGAAAATACGCTCCAAGCAAAACACATATCATGTGACGAATAAAAATATAGTTCCGAGTAAGGTATACCGATAGTTTTGAAGACGAAAGAGGGGATGCCTTCCGGGGCATCCCCAAGATTAGGCTCTTGAGTCTTCCTTGAATATTACCTTGGGGTGCCTTGGGCATCCCCAAGCTTAGGGTCTTTCCACTCCTTATTCTCCTCATATCGATATCTTACCCAAAGCTTGAAAACTTCAATCACACAAAACTTAACGGAACTTCGTGAGATAGGTTAGTATGATAAAGAGTAAACCATTCACTTTGATACTGTCAAAGACAAGGTTCATAATTTTTCTCACACAATGCGTACTGTACCTTATCATTTCTACAATTTATATTGAGAAATATAAGCCATAGAAACTAGAAAACAAGCAAACTATGCAATGAAAACAGAATCTGTCAGAAACAGAACAGTCTGTAATGATCTGCACAGAAACCATACTTCTGCTACTCCAAAAATTATGAAATAAATTGGTGGACGTGAGGAATTTGTCTATTAATCTTCTTCAAAAAGAATCAACTCAAAATCACTCTTCTGTAAAAAATGGCAGCTAATCTCGTGAGCGCAAAGTTTTTTTTTTACAGCAAGATCACATTAACTTTCACCCAAGTCTTCCCAAAGGTCTTACTTGGCACTTTATTGAAACAAAAGCTATAAAACATGATTACTACAGTATCTTAATCATTTAAACACACAAAAACAGTAAGGTTAAATATTGGGTTGTCTCCCAGCAAGCGCTTTTCTTTAGTGCCTTTTAGCTAGGCATGATGATTTCAATGATGCTCACATAAAAGAAAAGAATTGAAACATAAAGAGAGCATCATGAAGAATATGACTAGCACATTTAAATCTAACCCACTTCCTATGCCTAGGGATTTTGTGAGCACATAATTTATAGTAACAAGAATCAACTAGCATAGGAGGGCAAAACAAGTATAACTTCAAAACTTTAAGCACATAGAGAGGAAACTTGGTATTATTGCAACTCCTACAAGCATATATTCCTCCCTCATAATAATTTTCAGTAGCATCATGAATGAATTCAACAATGTAACCATCACATAAAGCATTCTTTTCATGATCTACAAGAATAGAAATTTTTCTACTCTCCACATAAGCAAAATTCTTCTCATTCGGAATAGTGGGATCACTAATTCCTAAAGTTGACACTTTTCCAAACCTGCTTTAGATGATAGTATTATTCATACTCCAAAAGATATAAGTGAAGTTCATGGATCATTCTTTAATTAATATAGACTAACCAATATCCAAGCTCAAAATATATAAGTGAAGCACACGAAGCATTATATAAAACCATACTCAAATGATTTAAGTGAAGCACAAAGAGCAATTCTATAAGATCATACTTAAAAGATATAAGTGAAGCACATGAAGTATTCTATAAATAAATGAAGGGCTATCTCATACTAGCTTGGTTCTTTAAGGAAAAACAAAAACACAAAGGACACAAATAATGTGAACAAAACAAAAACCGAGGTATACCGATATTTGTTGAAGAAGAAAGATGGGATGCCAACCGGGGCATCCCCAAGCTTAGATGCTTGAGTATCCTTTGAAATATTTACTTGGGGTGCCTTGGGAATCCCCAAGCTTCAACTCTTGCCTCTCTTTATTCTTCTCATATTGATAGTTCCTCGATCTTTGAACACTTCATCCACACAAAACTTTAACAAAAACTTTGTGAGATCCGTTAGTGTAATAAAGAAAACTACCACTTTAAGGTACTGTAATGAACTCATTCTTTATTTATATTGGTGTTAAACCTACTGTATTCCAACTTCTCTATGGTTCATTCCCCCCGATACTAGCCATAGATTCATCAAAATAAGCAAACAACACGCGAAAAACAGAATCTGTCAAAAACAGGACGGTCTGTAGTAATCTGGAAGTTTAGTAATCTTCTGTTACTCCTAAAATTATGAAATAAATTTGAAAATTAGAACAATTTGTACATAAGTAATGTGCAAAAAGTTTCAGACCCATATTAACTTCCAGTAAAGAATGTAAAATCACGCACTACAGCCAAAGTTTCTGTTTTTGTTCTACACATAGTAAACAAGCAATCTAATCATCCTAAAACCAAAGCTTGGCACATTATTTTTATAATACAATGAATATATAAAAGGTGATAATTGTTTACAGAGAAACTTCCATGAAAAATTCTACATTGTTTACGTGAGCATGAGCACAAGTGCTCAAGGTCGACCCTCACTTCTTCAATGCATTACTTTCCAACCACTTCTCTTTTTGAAAAACTTTTTAGGCATGAGAGGCAAGTATTTTTTTTGTATTTTCATTCTTTTAAAAAAATGTATGTTTCACCCACAACTAAACAGAAACAAAAAGGAAAAACAAAATCTACTTAGTGAAGAAAGCAAACAAGCACACACGAGAATATCAACCCCACGCTATTGCTCCCCGGCAACGGCGCCAGAAAAGAGCTTGATAATCCCCAAGTGTAGGGAATCATCGTAGCAATTTCCAAAGGTGGAAGTGATAAGTATGGAGTGTCGAACCCACAAGGAGCTAAAGGTAAGATCAATATTCTCTCAAGCCCTATCTGCAACTGATACGACTCTACGTACACCGAACGTTTGCTTCCAACTAGAAACGAGAAATAAAACTATGTTGTGGGTATGAAGAGGATAACTTTGCATGATATCGGAGACCTAAATATAAAAGTAGTTGCTGTTATCATAAAGTTAGAATATACTACTAAATATTATAAATAGTGAGTGTGGAATAATGATGGATCGGTGTGTGGAATTGTCCTTGGCAATTGTTAATAAGACCGGTGGTCGTCATTGCAATTTCATATGAGGGAGAGGCATAAGCTAACATACTTTCTCTTCTTGGATCATATGCACTTATGATTGGAACTCTAGCAAGCATCTGCAACTACTAAAGACCATTAAGGTAAAACCCAACCGTAGCATTAAAGCATCAAGTCCCCTTTATCCCATACGCAACAACCCCCTTACTCGGGTTTATGATTCTGTCACTCAAGCAACCCACTATAAGCGAATCATAAACGTATTGCAACACCCTACAGCGGGAATCCCTCACGCTTGTGCGACACGAAGGGCACAATAGGACAAAACCAAAATAAAACATACAACTCGTACCAATCTAGATCATCAATCAACCCAAAGACAAAGGATATCTACTCAAAACATCATAGGATGGCAACACATCATTGGATCATAATATGTGGCATAAAGCACCATGTTCAAGTAGGGATTGCAGCGGGGTGCGGGAGAGTGGACCGCGTAAAATAGATGAGGATGGTGATGATGATGGTGATGTTGATGAAGACGATCACCGCGGCGATAATTCCCCTCCCGATGGCACTCCGGTGCCACCGAGAGAGAGGAGGAGAGGTTCTCCCCCTCGTGCTTCCTCCTCCATGGCCTCCCCCTAGATGGGGAGAGGTTCTCCCTCTGGTCCTTGGCCTTCATGGAGATGATGGCCCCTCCGAGATCCTCCTCCATGGCCTCCGGTGATGATGGCCCCCTCCGGCAGGGTGCCAGAGAGGGCCTAGATTGATTTAGCGTGGCTACAGAGGCTTGCGGCGGCGGAACTTCCGATCTAGGTTATTTTCTGGGGGCTTCTGTATTTATAGGAATTTTTTGCATTGGTTTCACGTCAGGGGGGTCTCCGAGTCGTCCACGAGGCAGGGGCCCACGCCCAGGGGGGTGAGCGCGCCCGCCACCCTCGTGGACAGCCCGGGACTCTTCTGGCCCAACTCTTTTGCTCCAGGGGCTTCTTTTGGTCCATAAAAAATCAACAAAAATTGGCACGTAAATTGGACTCCGTTTGGTATTCCTTTTCTGTAAAACTCAAAAACAAGGAAAAAACAGAAACTGGAACTGGGCTCTAGGTTAATAGGTTAGTCCCAAAAAATCATATAAAATAGCATATAAATGCATATAAAACATCTAAGATGGATAATATAATAGCATGAATACTTCATAAATTATAGATACGTTGGAGACGTATCACCCATCGTTGGTGGCCTCTGCCATACACATCACCTCTCTATGATGAAGCCATGCACACTTAAATTACATCCCCTGCCGAGGACCCCACGACACACACACACACACACACAAACAAACACACACACACGCATGCACCCACCCACACACACAAACACAAACACGCACACGCACACACACAGTAAGACTCCATCACAAACACACTAAGACTCCATCTCTCTCTCTCTCTCACACACACACACACACACAGAGTCTCCATCTCACACACACATGCTCTAGGCGGAGCATTTGTTCCTACCACCCTTCATCCACCCTTACCCGTATGACAAACAATCACCTTAATTTACTTGTATAACATGGACAAATTCCACTTTGCTTTAGTAGTTATCAAACTTATCATCTGTACCCTTATAAAAAACCGAGTTGGCGATGATGGTGTGCCTGCCATCTTGTAATATAGACCGTCTGATCTATATCTGACGGATAGAAAGAAAACTATGACAATTTTACAAAAGATAGCCGCACCTCTCTCCACATCCTTATCTCCCACACCTCATTGCTGAGCAATTAAAAAAGAAAGTCTCCGGAACAATCTAGCATGGTGGCCGCTGCCGCCTGCCGGCGCCGTCCATCCCCATGCCTCCGCCCATTCCGACCACCAGTCACCACCACGCTCCACTCCTCCTCACCTTATCTCTCATCTTTCATTTTTCGATGACATTCTCGAGATACCGGTTTTCTGATAAAATTCTCGAAATATCATTAGCTTTTACACATGGGATTACTCCTGCATGGGTAAATCAGAACATGTGTTTTGTAAAAAAAATGCATATTGATGTTCCGTGCAATGCACGAGCATCTTGCTTGTAATTATATAACGCAAATCATGAGCAGGAAGTGACATTTGTTTACACAACCACGTTAACATGGCCACGTAAATCACTAGCTAAAGTAAATACCATTATTACCACTGGGCGTAAACCAGCCAGGAGAGGCCGGGTTAACCCCATAAGTAGCTCATCTGTATGAAGGCCCAGGGCCCAAAGCCGGTTTAAGGCCTGTAGACATAAACCGGCATTGATATGTAAACTTGTGTTGTAAGATAGAAGTAGCAGAGACAGAGCCGGACACGATTATGAGCCGGCCTCGGGATTCTGTAAACCGACGGGCGTCAACCCACGTATATAAGGGGACGACCCGGCGGCGGTTCAAGGACAACAGACAACAACTCGAGGCTCAGGCAAAGTGTATTCGCTCCCTGGTCATCGAAACCCCAGCAATTCCATCACAACTAGATGTAGGCTTTTACCTTCATCGTAAGGGGCCGAACTAGTATAAAACTCTCTTGCGGCCCTTGTCCGCTTTAACCCCTTTAAGCTAACCCGTAGTGATGGCTCCATGACTAAGTCCTTTCTCTAGGACATCTGCCATGACAAAACCACGACAGTTGGCGCCCACCGTGGGGCTATCGCACGATGGTTTCAAGTTCTTGGAGGGCAACTTCGAAGGACTCAAGGGTTACGCTGTGGGCCGGATGACCAAGAGTCGTCGCGGCAAGCTCTACATCGACGATGCAGGCTGGGGCCCCGAGGCCGGCTCAATCGAGTACGGGTACCGGTCCCCTTTGGTGGCATACACGTTTTCATTAGCAAGATCGGCGAACCGGGCCCTGAGCCGGACATCTGCACCGACCTCGTCAAAACGGCTCAGTGTGCGAGATCTGCCCGGGTCAAGCCTGTCATGAAGCATGCCTTCGTGGGAGTTATCCATGGAGGGGAATCTGAGGATAGATCGGAATCTGGTGGTGAGACCGTCGTTTATTCCGGCGACGAGTCATCGACCGGAGAGACTGAGTCGTTATATTAGTTACAAGATGGCCGGATTGGGGGCTGTTCCGACGGCGACAGTATTCCAGACCCCTTTGATCTGCCAAACCGGGTCGCGATCTTCGTGGCCGGTACGCAACCGGCGCTCCACTCTTCGACCGCAGCGGCGATGATTTCCGGATCGGCAGCGGCAACAGTGGCCGGGACAGGAGGCCCTGTGCGACCGCCAGCTCAGGTTCTATCTGATTTGTTTGACGCGTTGGCAACGCTGATGGCGGAGGTTAACCCGGTGGATCAGGATGCACACAATGCGGAAATCGTGAAAGTGAAAGATCAGATCACCCAGGCCAAAGCCGACTTAGCAGCTGAGGATACCAGGATGGCCGCGGAGCAGGCCGCTTTCGATGCACAAGCTTATCGGGTTATGATGGATCAGAGTGCGTCGAACGAAGTCCTGAAGAGGAGGTACCGATCTCGCCCGCCGCTGGTTTATGACGCTAGAAATCTCTTTAACACCCCAGGAGCAGGGACCAGTAATCCACCGGTGGTAAACCGGGTGGAGGCACCTGGAGCAGGGGCGCCGGTTCAGCCACGTTTGATGGATCCGCCTCATCAGAACAACATTGTAACACCGCATGTACCCATGCCACCGGGTCATTACTCTAACCCGATGGACAACATTGTCGCTGCCGCTTCACGGCTGGCGGCCATCCCGATCGAACGTGATTCTCCGGCGACGGTCGAGACGCGTCGGGTTAAGGAGCTTCTTCAGACAGCCTTGGTTCAACAGGAGGCTTATTCATATAGTCGCGATCGGATTCATTCCACTCCCTGTCCAAGCCGGAGTTACAGCAGGCGTATGGATGAACCGGTAGTGTCAAGCAATGCGCGGAACCGTGATCCGCCCCGTGGCAATAACCCGGCTGGTGGTGCTAGTGATGCTCAGGAGGTGGTGGACCGGGCTCGGGCGCGCAGAGAGGCCGAGTTAGCGGCGCAGCATGAAGCCCGTCAGCTTACTCCGGTTCGTCCAACCACATCGGTGGAACCAGGAGTTACCTCTAGTTCCTTGGGAGTGCCGTGTCTCGTCCCGGCGTTGCGCAATGTGCGCTTGCCCAAGGATTTCAAGGGCCCGCGCAAGGTGCCGAATTACACCGCCGATTTATCCCCTGAAACATGGGTCAAAAGCTATGAGATGGCCATGGAGATGCTGGATGTGGATGATGCGGCATGATGCTAGAAGGGACAGCCCGCACTTGGCTAAAGAGCTTACCGGCTAATTCTATCAGGTCATGGGCCGAGTTGAGAGCCCGGTTTATTCAGAATTTCAAGGATACATGCAAGCAGCCCATGTCAATTGTGGACTTAGCTTCCTGTGTCCAGGAGGAAGGAGAGTCAACAACCCATTGGGTGCGCCGGGTTTCGGAGATTTTGCATTCATCGGATCGCATCAACGCTGACACCGCAGTTTTAACATTGGAAGGCAATTGCCAGTTTGAACCCCTGAAGTTGAAGTTGAGACGGCTCAAACGTCATTGTAATGACATGGGAACCCTCATGGCTGCACTGGTGAAGTATGCCGACTCTGATAGTACCAAGCATCCCGAGTCTGACGATGATAAGACAGGGAAGGGAAAAAAGAGCGGCAACGCCAAGGGGCAGCACCACAACCTGGCGGGTCATGGAAACGGCGGCAAGCGTAAGGCGGACCATGGTTTAGACTTTGTGGCTAATACTAATACACATGACAAGGGCCAGCGGCGTAAGGGTAAACCGCCCCGGCGCGGTGGAGGGCCAAGTCCTAATCCGGACCGTTTGTCTTATCTGTTGAACCAGCCCTGTCCAAAGCATGGGACGAAGGAGATCCCGTTCACGCACCTCTGGAAAGATTGTTACATCATGTAAGAGTTCAAAATTTCTGATTCTTTCCAGTATGATCATGGACCATGAGGCGGTTCGGGCCCCGGGTCTCATGGGCTGGGTTACGGTGGAGGAAATTCCGGTTCAGGCTTCCACGGTAATCAGGGTGGACATAACAATCATAGTAATCAGGGTAACCAAGGTGGCTATAATCATCAGGGCAATCAGCAGCAGCAGCAGCAGTCGGGTTACCAAAGCAACCCAAAGCAGTTGAATAGCGGACAGTATCATGTCTTCACCACTATCTTGGACAAGCGCGATCAGAAGCTTCATAAAAGGGCGGTGAATGCCGTTGAACCGGTGGTGCCCCGTTATTTGCGCTGGTCCGAGCAGCCGATTGTGTGGAGTAGAGAAGATCATCCACCCCGGGTTGACAATTCGGGTCATCTGGCTCTGGTGGTGGCACCTCAGGTGGGAGGTTATAAGTTCACTAAGGTACTCATGGATGGAGGGAGTAGTATCAATATCCTTTATTATAAAACTTTCCGTCTCATGGGATTAACAGATATAAATCTTAAACCGCCCAACACGGTGTTCCATGGTGTGGTGCCTGGTAAGTCGGCATATCCTGTTGGTAAGATAGCTATGGAGGTGGCTTTTGGAGATGAGCATGACTCGTGATCAGAAACCTTGACCTTTGAAGTGGTGAAAATCAGAAGCCCGTATCATGCCCTATTTGGACGACCAGCTTATGCTAAGTTTATGGCACGACCTTGTTATGTCTATCTGCAGCTCAAGATGTCGGGTCACAAGGGAACTATAACCGTGCATGGGAGCTGCAAGATTGCTCTGGAGTGTGAAGAAGGTGATGCGGCTTATGCTGAGTCGGTTTGTGCAACAGAAGAGTTGAAGTTTTACAAAGACAATGTTGATCTGGCAGATATGACTTCATTACAGAAACCAACTACGGAGCATGATCCGGCCCTGAAATTGAAATCGGCTGATGAGACTAAGCTTGTTGACTTCGTGCCCGGCGATTCGTCCCAGCAATTTAGCATCAGCACTAACTTGGATCCGAAATAGGAAAGCGCGCTCATCGAGTTCATCCGTGAGAATCGGGACATCTTTGCGTGGAAGCCTTCTGACATGCCAGGTGTACCAAGAGAACTCGCTGAGCACACTCTCAATATTGATCCAAAGTATAAACCGGTCAAGCAGTTTCTCCGTCGTTTCAATGAAGAAAGACGCAAGGCTATTGGAGAAGAAGTAGCCAGACTCTTGGCGGCTGGATTTATTGTTGAAGTATTCCATCCTGAGTGGTTGGCTAATCCGGTGCTGGTCCTCAAGAAGAATGACACTTGGCGTATGTGTGTGGACTACACAGATCTCAACAAAGCTTGTCCAGCAGATCCTTTTGCCCTTCCCCGTATTAATCAAATTATTGATGCTACGGCGGGTTGCGAGCGTTTAAGCTTTTTGGATGCATATTCTGGTTATCATCAGATCAAAATGGCAGTTAAGGACCAGGAGAAGACAGCCTTCATATCCCTTTGGAGCCTTCTGCTATGTGTCCATGCCCTTTGGGCTCAAGAGTGCCCAGGCGACTTATCAACGGTGTGTGCAGAATTGTCTTCATAAACAGATCGGCCGCAATGTTCACGCCTATGTGGATGATATTGTGGTGAAATCAAGAAAGAAGGAGACACTAATTGATGACTTGAAGGAAACCTTCGATAACCTGCGGATTTACAAAATGATGCTTAATCCGGCCAAGTGCGTCTTTGGTGTATCTGCAGGCAAGCTCTTGGGTTTTTTGGTGTCTAACCAGGGTATTGAAGCTAATCCGGAAAAGATCAAGGCCATCACCTCCTTGGCCAAACCGAAGTGTATCAATGATGTTCAACGCCTGGCAGGCCGGATTGCCGCGTTGGGTCGGTTTATCAGTCGCCTTGGCGAGAAGGCCATCCCTTTGTATCAGATGCTGAAGAAAACGGATAACTTCGTCTGGATTGACGCCGCTAATGAAGTATTTGAGGACTTAAAGCGGCAGCTGGCTAATCCGCCGGTTCTTGCTGCTCCGGTTGACAAATAAGCATTATTGCTATATGTGGTAGCTAATGCTCGGGCTGTTAGTGTGGCTATTGTGGTGGAGCGCAAGGAGGCCGGAAAGGAATATCCGGTTCAACGGCTGGTCTACTATATTAGTGAGGTACTTATTGAGTCCAAGCAAAGGTACCCGCATTGGCAAAAATTGGTGTATGGGGTTTTTATGGCAAGCCCGAAGCTTAAGCAGTATTTCCAAGGTCATCCCATCACGGTGGTCAGCTCTGCTCCGTTGGGAGATATAATCCAGAACAGGGAAGCAACTGGCCGGATTGCTAAGTGGGCTATAGAGCTCGGGCCTCACGGGTTGAAATACATACCCCGAACGGCGATCAAATCTCAGGCACTTGTGGATTTCATCAATGATTGGACAGAATTACAAGCGCCAGAGGAGAAGCCGGATCATACTTATTGGACTATTCATTTTGATGGGTCCAGGCAATTGGAGGGCTCGGGGGCTGGAGTCGTATTAACTTCCCCACAAGGTGATAAGTTTTGTTATGTTCTCCGTTTAATGTTCCCTTGCACTAACAATGCAGCTGAATATGAGGCTTTACTCCATGGTCTTCGGATGGCTAAGGAGATGAACCTAAGCCGAGTTAAGTGCTTCGGTGACTCGGATCTGGTGGCTCAACAAGTGTCCGGCACTTGGGATTCCAAGGACCCACTAATGGCAGCATATCGTCGTGAGGTGGGTATTGTTGCAGGTCACTTTAAAGGTTATCAGGTGGATCATGTGGGCCAGCGGAAGAATGAAGCGGCGGACGCTTTAAGCCGCCTGGGTTCCCAACGTAAACCGGTTCCACCTAATGTCTTCCTGGATGTTTTGCATAATCCGTCCGTCAAGCTCCCTGGTGAAGAGGATTTGGTTGATCCTGATCCGGAGGCTCAGTTGGTGGCGGCTCTTCATGTTATGTGATGGCTGTCAAAAATCCTCAAGGCGCGCTCATGTACCGGCTCAAGAATTGAGGATGATTCCAATCACCTGGCCATTTGCAACTTGGGGGCTGGATATGGTTGGGCCTATCAAGAGGTCCAAGGACAAGAAGACCCACCTTTTGGTGGCGGTTGATAAGTTCATGAAGTGGGTGGAGGCAGAGGCAGTTAGTAAGTGTGACGCAGCCACGGCGGTTCAATTCATCAAAAAGGTGATCTTCCGGTTCGGCTTTCCACACACCATCATAACAGATAATGGTACCAATCTGTCAAAAGGTGCCATGAAGGAGTTCTGTCAACGTGAGCACTTCCGGCTTGATGTGTCATCAGTGGCTCACCCACAGTCTAATGGTCAAACGAAGAGGGCCAATCAAGAGATCTTGAGAGGCATCAAACCCCAGCTTATGGTTCCTTTGCAACGGACGCCGGGTTGTTGGGTTGAGGAGTTACCTTCTGTGTTGTGGAGCATCAATACCACACCCAATAGATCGACAGGATACACACCATTCTTCATGGTTTATGGAGTGGAAGCAGTTCTTGCTAGTGACATCCGTCATGACTCGCCTCGTGTAGCGGCATATGTTGAAGCTGACAATGAGAAGGCACGGCAGGAAGCTCTTGACCTGTTAGATGAGGAACGTGACATGGCGGCAGCCCGTTCCGCGATTTATTAGCAAGATCTGCGTCGTTATCATAGCCACCGGGTTAGAACCAGAACCTTTCAAGAAGGTGATTTGGTGCTTCGGCTCATCCAGGATCAGAGGGATATGCATAAACTATCCCCCCCTTGGGAAGGACCCTTTGTGGTCAGCAAGAATCTGCACAACGGGTCATACTACCTAATCGATGTTCGAGAGCACAAAGACTCACGTAAATCGGAGGAGGAGACCAACTGGCCGTGGAATATTGCTCATCTTCGGCCCTACTATACTTGAGCCATAGACTCTGCTTATGTACATATTATGACATTGTATATATTATGATCAATATAATAAACCAGAACCTCAGCTAAAGCGGGGTATCCGTTGTTACATCATGTGTGGTTACATGGAGCTTACAAAGCGGCGTCCAGTTTACCCCTTGATTTAGCTTCTCAAAGCTTTATATTACATCACTTGAGGGCTTGGTCGTATCCGAACCATAGCTACACCTCTTGATCGGCGCAATGCCACAGCATCACTTGGGGGCTTGGTCGTATCTGAACCATAGCTACACCTCTTGATCGGCGCAATGCCACAGCATCACTTGGGGGCTTGGTCGTATCCGAACCACAGTCACACCTCTTGATCGGCTCAAATCCACATCAATCCGGGGCCAAAGAGAGTGTTGTAAAACAACAACTCAAACATAGGCACCCACTGAGCACAGCTCACAATGTTGCTTGGGGATTCTTTGCTGTCAAAATGAACTAAGAATCTACACTTGTAACAGGCTATCAAGCCATGGCTTGGAAGCCTGGTGTATACACCTAAAACCCCGGGTTAACCTACCTATTTAAGTAAGTCACTCCGCCCAGGTAAACCTGGTATGACCCTTCGAACTTTGACAAGTTACTCTAAAATGAAGACCCTGGACTTGTCAAGTTAGAACGATGATTGGTTAAGGATTGAGGACCATCTTAAAAGGCTTTGCAAAAATGGTTTAACTCAGTGGCCTGGTAGCCCATGAAAAGCCTCAAATTTGGGGCCTGGCAGCCCGTGAAAAGCCTCGACTACAACGGTTTTTATTTGCCTTTTGCTAAGTTTTCTTTGTTTCATAAGATTTGTGATGTTTTTAAAACCGGTGTTTATCAACCCGGTTAGGCTGTCAGCTACAAGTTGTCAGTACACGATCGAATTATAATCCGGAGACTATCAGCCCGGTCTGGTTTTGACTCAAAGTCACCAGTATGGAATAAACCGGTGTTTATCACAGCCCGGAATGGTTTTCTGATAAACCGGCATCATATAACAGGAGCTACTTCTACTCCGGATTAGGGTTATTACCCTCATTACAAAGTTGGTCAGCCAACACTATGCCTTAAGGTCACATGTATCATATATTTCCATATTTGGTTATCTTTTACAACCTTGGTTATAAACCTTGGTCATATATATATTTGGGTATCGCCCGGTGGTAAACCGCTAGGGCGCTTTAAGCTTCTTATCTACAGGAACAACTTGAATAAATAGCTATGGATTATGAACATCATATCTTAAGCATGGCGGATTAGCACGCATCAGTTGCAGATAAATATGCACGAAGGCATAACAGACCAAGTGTTTTAACTAGCCTATTACAAGGCGTTTCAGTGCCCAAAGGGATAATTGTTTCTCAATAAGCATTGCAGCACGTGGAAGACTAAACCGGCCCCCGGATTATGATTGCTTATCAGCGTAGCCTGACGGCTGCGGATCATCTTGCACCGGTTCAGCTTCTTCGTCTCTACCCAGCGGCTGGAAGTCAACAGTTGTCCAGTCGATCCCAGTTAAAGCTTGGAACACAGCTTCGTCGCTTATAAGGGTTGACGGTTCAATATCAGGGGCATAAGTGTGCTTACGGATTGGAGGGATCAGATTTTGCGCTTCAGGAGTCGGTGCAGCAACCCGTTTGTTATTGGTGGCATAGCTCGCCTGGTAAAAAGAAAGATCAGCTTCTTCAGCCAGTTGACAAGCCAGTGGACGTACTTCCCGGTTTATGGCGCAGAGATCCTCATGATCAAATTCTGATCCATCTTCTTTTAAGCTGGGATAACCTTTAGCCACTTCTACCGGATCAAGGTCAGGTACCCATGCTTTTGCCCGGGTTAGTGCGGGCAAAGCACCCGCCCTTGCAGCAGATCTTTTTAGCTCTTCTACCCGGGCAGGCAGCATCGACAACCTTGATAAGGTTTCCTTAATTAAAGTGGGGGGAGGCTTGTTGTGTGAAGCGGCACAGATGATCCGTTGTGCACCGGTATATAACTGCTCTATCAGCGTGTAGGCGGCCTTCAGTTTCTTCTGTACATCAGAGCCCAGGTGACTAATGTGAGTTCCTGCATCATTACAAATGTCAGTAAACCGTCAACACATGGGAAGGTATGTTGAAAGGATACAACAAGGATGCTTACCGAACACAGCAGCAGTCATGGCATGAATCTGCCGCTTTACGCCGGTCAGTTCATCAACCACCGGTTTAAGAGCGGCTTCTGCGTTTTCAGCCCTTTTTATCAAAGAGGATTTTTCAGTCTCCCAATCCGCCCGCTCTTTCTTGAAGCCGTCTTTCAGTTTCTCCATAGCGCCTAGAGCGCTGGTCAATTCTTCCTTCGCTTTGGAGGATTCAGCTTGCTAGGATTTGAGGTTCTCTTGCAGATCAGCGATTTGGCTTTCCTTCTTGCTCAGTTCAGCCTATAAAGAGACAAATATATAATGAGTTGACAGTACATATTTGAAGTACCAAGCACATAACAAGTTATGCCCTTAGTACTTGGGGGCTAATGCATATTTGCTCTTCATCGGAAATTTTTACAAGTCCCAAGCACAATACAAGTATTAAGCTTGGCACTTGGGGACTAATGTGTATTTGCTCATAAAATGCTGATATGGGAATTCTTCTACAAAGTCCCGGTTCATCTATATAAAGTCAAACCGGCCCTTGGGGGCTACATCAGTGAAGTTAAGATGCATTGTTGCAAACATGAAATTGTTACTAAGTCCCGGTTTAAATTGGTATCTTAAACCGTCACTTGGGGCTACTGGAGTTGATAAGCTGCAATTAAATATAAGAGAGAAACACTTATGAAGTTACCTCATATCGCTCCTTCATCATATTTACCAAACTGGCTTCATAGTCACGGCTGGTGTACAGACGGTTCAGGAAGCCAGAGTGAAGGTCTTGAGCATTCAGATGGGCATAATTTGACAAATCGGCGTTCCATTTGCCTTTGCCAATTGCAGAGAGCTCATCTTTGGTAGTATGCTTTGACAAAGCGACAGGATTGCCCGGAGCGGTATGGCCAGTGCCAGTAATCATAATGTCATCATCTTTGTCATCAGCAGTCGTTACTAGGGTTGGCGGTTTGTCAGTATTTTTAACTGGACTTGCCGGTTTATTGTCAGTTCGGACAGGGCTGGTTGGCTGGTCAGCATGGCTTGTGGTGTCAACTTCTGCCTGCTCAGCAACGAAGTCATGATCTTGAGGCGGTGGGTCATTCAGTATGGCATCAATATTGGTTTCTTCGGGATCTGGAGTTTTCTCCGGTTCAACAGCCACGTCTTCATCAGCCGGTTTATTCAACCGAGCTTTCTTGCTGGGTCTGGGCTTGGCGCTGAGAAAAGATAGACATGAGGATCAGTACAGTATGTAAAGATAACACATCAAGAATAAAGACACGTGCAAAGCTCACCCAGGAACTGTTTTGAGGGGTGGAAGTTGTGTGGCCGATGACTCGCCAGAAGATGAGTGAGAAGTACCCTGATAATTTGAATCAGACGGGTTAAGAGGCTAGCGGAAACATCCCGCTTTGGGGCATGAAGTGTCAAGGGTATAAGAGACCTCTGATCGGCGTTTCCGAACCAGAGTATTCGGTAAACCGGCGGAGGTAACTACCTGGCCGCTGTGCCGGGTTGTGCGGCGAGCCTCGTGCTGTTGTGTCTTCAAAAGAAAGTTTGGGTCCAAGTAAGCAAGGGGGTGAGAAAATTTTACTTTCCGGTTTGCTTGACGGATTTTTGATGTTGGCAGAGGATCTGAATCGGAGGAAAGAATGGTTACCTCTACGTCATCAGCATGACTGCCTTCAGCGTCGTCCTGATAATAATCATTGTTAATGAGATGTATGAAAAATGAACCAAGAGAGTCAAGTTCTACCTCTGATTCCGGATTACCCACATCGTCATCAGCTGGTAGCTCGGAGGATGCAGTGGTCCTTTTCTTGGCAGGTTTTTTGATAACCTTGGTCTTTGGACGAACTGGCTTGACCGGTTTATCTTGCGGCTTGACCGGTTTGTCTTGTGGTGGTTTCTTGTTCCAGAATGGATCATCACCCTGTCAGAAAATAATCACACTTTCAGATCATATTTGGACAAAAGCAACTTCAGATAAAAACATTATATGATTCTTACAGCTGGCGGGTTGTTGAAAGCGCAGAAAGGGAGTAGTCCGGTTTGGGCACAGACAGCCTCTGGTTCGTTCAGCATTTTCTTTACAGCCTCAGTGACTTCTGCATCTGTAAGCTGAATGTCAATGTGCCGCTGAGCATCCTTCAAATTCCCCGTATACTCACACATCAAACCGGAGCGCCGGCTTAAGGGCAGAATACTCCAGCTTATCCAGCAACGAGCAAGATCAACTCCTGTCAAACCGTTCGCCATGAAGGCTCTAAGATTTGATAATTGAGGAGCATAGTTGGCCCTTTCTTTTGCAATCAACCTCTGAGGAAAAGGATGTGTGTTGCTCAGGCGTTCAGGGCGGTAACCTGGCAGGGGGTTTTCATCAGGTGGAGATGTATCCTTGCAATAAAACCAGGACTAGTTCCACTCTTTGGGGTGACTGTGGAGCTTGGGGTGAGGGAAAGTGGTTTCCTTCCTTTTCTGAATCGCCATTCCGCCCAGTTCCGTATTTGGTCCATCCGAGAACTCTGTGCGACGGTTTAAGTGAAAGAAATCCCTAAACAGTTCGACTGTAGGTTCCTCTTGCAGATAAACCTCACAGAAGACTTGGAAGTGGCAGATGTTGGTCACAGAATTGGGACCGATGTCTTGAGGGCGCAGCTGAAAATTGGCTAGTACATCTCGGAAAAATTTTGAACCGGGAGGGCTAAAACCTCGACTCAGATGGTCAGCAAACACGACTACCTCTCCGTCCTTGGGTGTAGGAGGATTTTCCGGGCCAGGGACCCTCCAGTGGATGACATCTTTCTTGGCTAAAGCGCCCGTTTTAACAAGATTGTTTAACTCTTCTTCGGTTACTCGAGAAGGAGCCCAATTGCATTCATAGACTTGCTTGGCCATGGCAATGAAAGATCTGAAACATGATCATTGCCGGTTTAAGATTTACAATGGACAACTATACAGCGGTATAAGGATGTAAGCATATTGTTAAATCGGAATTGGTTATTCGTAAACCGGAGTCTGACAATGGAAACAGTACAATGATGAATGCATTGGCGGTTCAACAGGGGACTAATGGTATCTACTGGGTCATCATTTTGTATATGAAGTTAAACCGCCCAATCTGGTATTAAAAGTGTATAAGTGAAGGAAGAAACAAGTTTCACAGTTTGGTATGGGAATTTCAGATCTGCCGTGCGTTGGATAATCAAAATATAATCTGGTCTAATATCAAGGGCTCAAAAAGTTCAGTAAGTTCAGATGAGTTGGATATCAAGCAGGTGCCTTAACAAGAAGAAAGGATTCTAAACTACAAAAGGTGCTGAAAATAGTCAGATCTAACCGGCCATTGGTGCTACCGAAGGAAGAACGGCTTCAAGCTATGAAGAACATCGAACCCTAATGGCGGATCTAGGGCGAGAAGAAGAGGGACTTACTGGTGCAGGAGGAAGCAGCGGAGGATCACCGCTTTTCTCTGATACGATCAGGTTGATGCAGCGGCCTTTGTCGAAGCAGAGGCGAAGGACAACGGCGGCGGTAGAGCTTGAGGGTCGGTCGGCGCGAGGAAGACAACGACGCGAAGAGGCACGAGGGGGAAAATGGAAAGACCCACTGGCCCTATTTATAAGGGCAGAAAGATAAGCGTCAGGCGCGAAAATCGAGGAGCCTAAATTTTGGATATGAGGCGGAGCTG
The DNA here is from genome assembly GCF_018294505.1 of Triticum aestivum. Lineage (NCBI taxonomy): Eukaryota > Viridiplantae > Streptophyta > Magnoliopsida > Poales > Poaceae > Triticum > Triticum aestivum. The sequence goes on from NC_057805.1 coordinate 72,528,710, forward strand.
TCGCCTCGATTGTCAGAGGATCATTAATGAAGGTGGATTATACACAGATTTAAATAACAGATGATGTCATGGCGGTTTACCATGGTCCTAGAAGATGATGTCACGGCGGTTTACAAGATTATGTGAAGATGTTGAAGAAGAAATTTTCTTAAGTATTGAGGATTGACATGAACCAGTTCAAATCAATCTGGGGCCTAATGTTGGGGATATTACCACTGGGCGTAAACCGGCCAGGAGAGGCCGGGTTAACCCCATAAGTAGCTCATCTGTATTTTAAGTCCATGAAGACAGACGGTGACGCTTTATGAAGGCCCAGGGCCCAAAGCCGGTTTAAGGCCTGTAGACATAAACCGGCATTGATATGTAAACTTGTGTTGTAAGATAGAAGTAGCAGAGACCGAGACGAACACGATTATGAGCCGGCCTTGGGATTCTGTAAACCGACATGCGTCAACCCATGTATATAAGGGGACGACCCGGCGGCGGTTCAAGGACAACAGACAACAACTCGAGGCTCGGGCAAAGTGTATTCGCTCCCTGGTCAGCGAAACCCCGGCAATTCCATCACAACTAGACGTAGGCTTTTACCTTCATCGTAAGGGGCCGAACTAGTATAAAACTCTCTTGCGTCCCTTGTCCGCTTTAACCCCTTTAAGCTAACCCGTAGCGATGGCTCCACGACTAAGTCCTTTCTCTAGGACATCTGCCGTGACAAAACCACGACATTGAGTACATGTCCGAAGAGTAGAGTCGCACAGACGCACTCTGTCTCTCAGAATCACACACACACACACCAGTTACGTGATGCCCACTTAAGCAGACACGTATGTTACAATTAGTGCACCCGCTGGTACACGTGATGCTGTGCATTTATTTAAGCCGGACGGCGGACCCAAATAGTAGCTGCATTCATTCCCCTCCCGCCGCCTCTTCTCTGGTCGCCGTCGCCTGGTAGCCATGGCCCGGCCGAAGGTAACAACATACGCCATACTCCCGCTGGAGCGGCTCTTTAATCTGGAAATTTTAGTGGTCATGCATTCATCTTTTTGTGCTAGCACTCCTATATAAGGGTTGACCGGTCGCTTCCCGCGGACGTGCGCGGGCGGTGGAAGAGGAAGGAGAAGGGAAGCCGGCTGTGGAGTAGGTGTGTAAGTCATCTTACGTTGTGCACTGCGACCAAGGCAAAGAGGAAAACGAGAAAACTTAATGTCTTTTTTCTAATTAATAGCATTGCATGCAATGAACTAACCACTGCATGTCATGTTTATTAGTCTCAAGTCATTGAAAGCATGCAAGGCCCACGTCTCTTATTGGTTGATATGTCACAAAACAAGAATGGGGAGGGAGTTAATGTACCGTGCCTAAGTGTTTTGGGATTATTTGGTTTTCGTAAGGTGACTTACACACCTAGACAAAGGAGTAACGTTTTTACCACAATTTCTTAGGAAACTGAGTGCAATAATTGAGTAGTTGTGCAAACTACCAGTACTACACATGAAACGGTTCAAAACCTATACTCCCTTGCCAGCGCGCGCTTCCCGCGTGAAACGGTCAGCGTCGCCCTGGAGCGTCAGTGCCGCATTAATGCCCGGCCAGAGCGGAGGCGACCTCTCACTGGCGCCGGCTTTGAAGCGGCACGACGGCCGAGAGAGCGCCGCTTCCTGGTGCACCGACTGCTCCGCGTCGAGGCTGGCCATAGGCCCTGTTTGGATCCATGGGTTAGAGTTAGTTTGAGCTAGTTGGGGCTCAAATAGCCCTAAAGTATCCAAGCATGAGGGTTTAAATTGGAGCAAGTTGCACCGAACCCACCAAAAAACTATCCCACCCAAGAGGTGCTAACTGGAGATAGTTCTCATTGGGATCACTGAAAAATCACTTCTCTCTCTCTCCATCAAGTGCATTTTATTGTCAATCTAACCCGGTCACCCAAACACCTCTTTGGCTACAGTTAGTTCAGGGTTAGTCATGAGTTAGTCTAACCTCTAGCTAAGTTAGAGTATCCAAACAGGAGCAGTATAGGACATGCAAGTTGCTCAAAGCATACAGTCAAATTCGTACGTGAAAGGATTTTTTTCTTTTTGAAAACGGAACGTGAAAGGAATTTTTTTAGAATGCTCTTGGCATGTTGCTAACATGTGATGAGTTAACCGACCTCAATAGACGGCAAAAACGCCAGCCCGCCGCACTTTGAGAGAGACGAGGAGGGAGAAGCGATACGGGCTGCTGGATTACTAGAGATAGGTGTCGCATGGAAGCCAAGAAATATGGTGATAGCGTGGGTTAGCCATGTACTAGTATGATGTAACTACACTGGGCTGCCGTGTTTCGTACTCTTCCAGTCCACTGTGGAGATGATTGGTTGATTTTATATCGCTAAATAATATAAAATATTATGAGTGCAGATGCTCCACCCCGAGGTTCCTTGCTCCTTCTCCGTCGTCGAGAATCTATGTTCTTCCACTCTATTTTTTTTATGTGAGCTTTGTTTATCCTTTTTCCAACACGCGACACATCTAGCATCAAGGTGCATGTGTCATGCAAGGATCGTTCCATCTATATGAAGAACACATGGGACTGGAACTACGAGACGGACATGTACCCAGGAGTAGACGTGCGAACCTGTGTAACGTAGCGCAGTAAGTGAAGTAGAAAGGCACAAATAGTATGAACATGCGTGGCATATAGGCATTTGTCTCTTACTACCACTAAATGTTGTACGTGCAATGCCCGGTGATGTTATGGAGTACGTGACTAAGTACTCTACTACTACTATATTAATTGGAGCCACATATTAGGTTTTATATTTGTTTACGTGTATGCCCCAAGACCTTCCAACTAGACGTGTGTTTCCCTCCAGGTCGCACTTTGTATCGTTCATACCACTAGAACAGTAGTACTACTACGTGTGGTCTCCGACCCAGAAGTGGAGACGCTCTACCACGCTGTTCATGTCCCACTCCTTTCGCTGACGTGTGCGACATCTAGCACGTGCCGTGTGTTTTGCACTCCTTCGTCGTAAGAGTTGAAACGCTAGCATTCGTTAGAAATAAAAAATAAATATAAATCACCAGTGATACTTACCACGCGGTTTCCTTGCTCCTCGATATCGGAAAGAATACTTCCGCTCGCCGACATGTGGGACGTCGACCATCCTGGTCCACTTGCCATGCCCGCAGAACTGCAAGGGAGAGTCACCCCGGTCGTCGCGCCACAGTAATTACTAATGAGCCGTCAAATCACAGGCCCAACCTTACCCACTGTGAAGTTGCTCGGACGAAGGAACCATCATGACTTCGTTGAATTCCGCTTCTTGAAGAAAACTACTGTACCAGCAGTACTGCTAGCTACAGTAGTTACTCCAGCAGAGGCCTCCTTTGGTTCATAGGATAGGAATTTTATAGGAATATGAAAATCATAGGGAGTGAGATGACATGCATCTCAATTCCTATAGAGAAAGAGATGCCATTTGATGCATAGGATAGGAATTTTTCCATTGAGTCTAGGCTAATGTACTGGTAATTTGCTCTAAAAACTACAGTAGTAACTAGTAGTACTGTTTCATGCTCGTAATTAATTAAACAAACGTACGGGCGACACAGACACACAAACTAAATACTAGTACTACTACTTCTCACATGCTGGCCAGACGTCGTCGTTCTCCTTCCCGGCTTTGTCGGCGACACCCCACTGTGCTTGGATCTCCGCTGACCTCTTCGCAGCAGCGCGTGCGTCCTCTTCTTTCTTGCGACGGCGGGCCTCTCTTTTCTTGAGTGCTTTCTGACTTTTCCGCTCCCTCTGTGCGGCTTTGGCCGCCTCTTGCTCTACCGCCCATTCGGCCTTGGCAGCTTCAAATTCCGCCCACATAGGTGTGAGGTCGCAAGCGGCGATGAACTCGGCACGGCGGGATGCCACCGCTTGCCTACCATTCTGTCTGCAGTGGTGGGCGGCGAGGAACTCGGCGCGGCGGGATGCCATAGCTTCCTTACCGGTTAGTGTGCGGCGCGGTGGCATGGACGACGCTTGGTGACAGCTCTGGAGTGGAGTGGTCGGACAACCGTAAAGTGCATTGGTTTGTCAAGAGCTCAAGGACAGAAGACGAAGGAAATTTGGATTCCCCTTCAATCCTGGTCATTTATTACCGAGTAAAATGCATTGGCGGTCATTGAACTTGTCTTGATAGCTCACTTTGATCATTGTATACGAGATATGGTGATTATACGGTCACTGGCTTAGCGTATAGCTCTGTATTTGTCTGGTTGACCAGTCAAACAGTCCGCATGCGCCTCATCAACTCGTGTTCTTTATCTATCTATGCGGGCCTACCTGTCAGTGGAGAAAGAAATAAAAACCAAAATTATTCGTATGTGACATTACTATTTAGACGTTTGCTGGAGGCCTCCGCGAACACCGAGCATGTATTCACCTGGCTCAACACCAACGGTCATACTCGTGACTCGGCGCCTTGCTCATGTATATCGTCCATCACAACGACAATCTATAAAACAGCCTAGCTAGAGAGGGTACTATGGTGCGGAGTACTCCATGTACTATCATGAGCAACCGATCATAGTGCCACTGCACACGAGTGTGTGTCTGATCGATTCGTCCATTATTCGTAAGTTATGTATGGTTGTGTGGTGTCTAATGGTGGTCGTCGAATGCTAGCTAGCGACAAGAGCGGTTGCATGGACGCCTGGTTGTCAATACGTGCCGCATACTACCTCCGTCCTTTAAAGAGTGTACTTCCAACTTTGTTGGAGGGTCAAACTATTTTAAAGTTTGATCGAGTTTGTGCAAAAATATATCAACGTTTGTGAAACCAACTAGATATATGATGAAAATAAACTTTATGATGAATCTAATGCTACTAATTTGATGGCATAAATGTTGGTGTATTATTGTATAAATACGGTCAAACATAAAAATGTTTGACTTTCCAACAAAGGTGGAAGTACACTCTTTAAAGGACGGAGGGAGTACGCTTCAAAGGCTCGTCATCCATGAGTTCACATTTTACCACCACGCTAGCGTCTGACCGCCCTGGCCTACCGAAACCCCTTCCATCGCTAGCGCACGCTTCCCGCCTGAAACGATCACCGTCTCTCCAGAACGTCAATGCCGCATTCACCGGCCTTAATTGTAGGGGCAGTTGGTGTGTCACTGACATGCGGGCTGATGCCCGTTGGGCCCACATGTCAGTGAGACAACGCACCTACGGTTAAGTCACTGAAGTAGCGTCCGCATTCACACCCAACGTGACCTCTCACTGGCGCCGGCATTGCAGCAGCGCGACGGCCGAGAGAGCGCCACCCGCGCGGCATCCCGGTGCAAGCGACTGCTCCGCATTAATGACAACACGGCTGCCGACGAACCTACTCCGGTGCCAGCCGTCCATCTGTCTGCCGTGGCTCATTGCCATTCACCCGCTATATTAACTTGGGCCCTAGCTCCCAGCCATAGCCAAAGACCCACACTCATTCTCCTCCGGTCCCTTCCTTCTGTTGGCACCACTCCAACCATGGCCTCCGGGCACTCCAAGCTCTCTAGGACGTACTGTCGCAGGAGCAGACGAAGGACATCGGTGGCTCCGCTCCGGGCGCGCTCCAAAGCTCTCTTGGACGTACTCTGGCAGGAGCAGACGAAGGAGATCGCCGGCTCCCCCCCTGCCGCCCTCCGCCGCCACGACCACGAAGCCGGCGCGCATGCGCGGGCGCAGCCGGCAGCGAGGAAGATTAGTACACGGTAGGTCGCCACCGCTCTGGTCCCAGGAAGGCCACCGCTCCTCCACTCAGTCGACGCCAAGCTTGGTGGGATAAAAATCGGCGGCCGATTAACTGCTTGACGGCGACGTGGAGGCGGAAATCTTCATAACCTTGTGCTCCGGAGGAGGAGGTTCTCGAGGCGGATAAGGAGGAGGCAAAGGCAATGGCCGACTTTCTCGGGTTCATGGCCGGACATGGTGGTCGGGGCCTGGCGATCGTTTAGATTAGGTTTACAGTAGGTTTTAGTACGGTTTGTGCGAAATATGTAATGAATTTCGTCCAGTTTATAGGAAAAGTTCTCGAAATGTAATGAATTTCATCCGGTCAATTTGAAATTTGCTTTGTTTGCATGAATTTTGTTCGGTTAGTTCATATAGTTGTCGAAAGGTATGTAGGCAGCATTGGATGGCATCCATCAGTGTCCTCGGACAGATGCCGGTGTAAATTTGAGGGCCAGCGCTGGAGATGCCCTAACTATCATGCTATAATCGCTAACAGTGCTCCATTATTTCGTAGGGAACAGTTATCCCTCGATCAAAATCAGATCCGCCGTGTTTCGCACTCCTCCCACGTAAGAGTGTAGACTCTTGCTTACATAAAAATGGAGTAAGTGGACGGCACTGTAGCACGTCATATCACTCAAACTAGTCCGCCTAACGTGCGGGAAAGCACCGCCCTCTTCATTTTGTTCTAGATTTCTATCAATCGATCGCACGAAAATGTTACGCTTTGCAAGTTCAAATGGAAAAGGCGGCACACTTACAACTCGTACGCGTCGCGTTCACGTCGCACCCCCGACAGTCCGGCTCGCACGCCGCTCACCAGAGGGGACACGCGTTGTCTTGCATTTTCACTGACATGTGGGACTGCAATTGAATAAACCGTCGATAGCCGAAATCTAATCGCTCGGCGGGCATCGGCTGAGAGGAGAGAGACGGGGGAGGGAGAAGAGATCGCCCGCCCGCCATGCACGGACTCCAAGAAATATGTGGTGATAATGTGAGGTGGGCCATGCGGGAGTCCGCACCGCTTCCAAGCCCGCTTCTTACCGCCCTGGCCCACCAGAACCCCTCCCCCACCCCACCACCTCCCCGCGCGCGCTCCCCCCTCAGAGGCCAGCTGCCCGCATTCATAGCAAGTAGTACCAGTAAAATTCTGGGCTATAAAGGGCATGTACAATGGTTGATAAGATAGTCTTATCATAAGTCTTGCATGTAATTTAGAGATGACAAAAAAACATGTGTACAATGGATCATCTCTTAGCCTTATCTTCAATAACTAGTTATTCCTAAAAACATGGTGAAACATATTGTGCTAAGAGATCATCTCTTGTCTTCTCGACAAGCCCGCTTATGTGGAGGAGAGAGAGGCATTGACAAAGTCAAGGAGTGGGATCTGCAGGAGCCCGTCTCTACACGTGCTCCTAGGTATAAAACAACTAATTCTAAAAAAAGAGGCATAAAAAAAATTGTGTCTAAAAAATAAAGGTAAAAAACATTTGAGAGGAAATAGATAGAGAGAGAGTGAGAAAAAGTTGTAACCTTATAGTCAACACTATGGTAGTATTACATGAGGAAGGAGGGAGTGGTGCACATGCCAAGTTCACTGGGCTGCCGTGTTTCACACTCCTCCGTCGTAATAGTGGAGACAATAGGTTTCATCAAAAATAAACAATGAATACTCGTTGCTCGTCCACTATATCGGAAAGAATACTTTCATTTGCAGACATGTGGGACGTCGACCATCCTGGTCCACCTGCCATGCACAACATTATCCTGGTCCACCTGCCATGCACAAAGTTAGTCGGACGAAGGATCCATCATGACTTCGTTGAATTCCGCTTCTTCATGAAAACTTACTCTACCCGCAGTACTGCTACCACACGCGAAGACTGGACGGCACTGTACCACGTCATATCACTAAAACCCACTAGGCCAAACTAGCCCGCCTAGGATTTGTACTCCCTCCGTTTCAGAGTCTCTACTCTTATAAAAAACCGAGTTGGTGATGATGGTGTGCCTGCCATCCTGCAATATAGACCGTCCGATCTATATCTGACGGATAGAAAGCAAACTATGACAATTTTGCAAAAAGATACCCGCATCCCTCTCCACATTTGCAGATAAGGACTTCCCTCGTTCATCTTCGTCTCCCATGAGATAAACAGCTCGTATAAATGCATCTGGATGTTCCATGCAACGCATTGGCCTCTTGCTAGTTAGTAGTACAAAGTTGACTCGTCTATTTTGGAACGGAGGGACATCTCTGTACTGCTATGATTTTGTGTTGTACGTCTCTGTACTTTTGCTACAATTTTCCTACCCTATTGAACCAAATGAGGCCTGAATGTATCCGTGTAGACTATTGTCTGATCGATCGCTAAGCCTACAATTTTAGGAGCTTGGGCTATTGGCCGATCGATGACGGTTCAGTATAAGCTTACCACGAGCTCATCAGCCCCAACATTTCTGTTCGGTGAGTGTTTTGCAAGTACTATAGATCGCACAGTAGCTAGCCTACTAACACCAAGAATCATCAAATAAGCCCTGCTGATATGATAAACAGTTCAAACTTACATCTAAGCATGCCATATATTACATCAAAAGTTGGTGAGGATACATCTGTTTCCATAACTCGGAGAGGGTTCGCATGATTCACTATCAAACAAAAGTAGCAAGTACCGCCTACACAAGACAGTGCACTAGCCCTAAGATGGTTTGATAACACGCATCATTCTCATAACTAAACACAGGGCAATGCAAACTACCCTGAAGGATTAGCGCGACCAACTATTTCTTGTCATCGATCTCTCGGGCAATGACCACAGCACGGACAGCGGCATGGGAATCGATCTCTGGGGCGATGTCCACAGGACTGACCGCGACATCGGAATCGATCTCTGGGGTGATGTCCACGGGATGGACAGCGGCATCGGAATCGATCTCCGGGGCGATGCCAACAGGATGGACCATGACATCAAAAACGATCTCTGGGGTGTTGTCCACAGGACAGGCCGCGACATCGGAATCATCAAGGACGTCCACCGGCACCTGCACAACCCTAACATGTTCGCAAGCACATTGCAAATAATCAAAAACCACAACTTTCGGTAATAAGCCATTATTTGTTACCTTGTGTAGCTCACCGGGGGATCCCATCCCTCCGGGGCCATCTCCTCGTCCCCGATGGGGGCCATCACCTTGCCAGGCGAATACTGCTTCTCAACGGCGACTATCTCCTCAAACTCGGCCTTGAGCCTCACATAGGTGGCCATCAGAGTTTTTGGGGTAGGCACGGTGGGGCCCTTGCTGTTCTTCCAACTTTCTTTGAGGAGTTCGTCCGCCAACATCGTCAACTCTTTGGCCAGTGCTTGTTTCTTGAGTTCTTCATCTCCATGGGTTGGCCGCCAACATGGTCAACTCGTTGGTCGGTGCTCGCTTCCTGGAGATCGTTGTCTCCAGTGGGTTGTCCGCCGGCAACTCTTTGCCTAGTGCTCCAGGATCCATCAATGAACTGGCAAACAAAAATCAATCGAAAGGAAACCACAATCGCAATGAAAACGGGAAAAGAATAGGCTGTGAGAATCGTTCGGTGCTTTGCAAAAAGAAGATTCTTGGAATGAAAATATAGCAGCATCACTGATTCGCCCACCTTTCCTTTGTCGGTACAGAAGAAAAATGGCAGAAGTGAGTAGCCTGGAGTGAGGTTTTCTTCAAGAAAGGGGAGAAAGGGCTTCAATGAGCGTTCCAGTGAAATGATAGTTGCTTCGTCCAGTCCAACTTCGAGGCCACTTTACCACTGCTGGGAAAGGTGTGGGTTTTGTGATATGACGGGTCATGATGGCCACACCGGGGTGACCGGTGAGTTTCGACTGTAGCACCTCGCTGTGATTTGGTGGATGGCACCCGGGCCCGGATGCTTTGATGTCCCGCATGTAGATAGAGCAGCTAGTCATATAGGAGTGGTCAATATTGTGCACCGCGACCAAGGCGGAGAGGAAAACGAGAGGACTACGTAATTAATGCATGAGTTTAATTAGGGTAGTTTTGTAAAGTACGAGATACATTCCTCCAATCGCAAAATGCCTTGGTTGATAGATTTGAGATTTGAGCCCTATAAACCGGAAGGGAGATTTGAGATACTGCACGCGGTGTAGTCTAGTCACTTGTTGGAATCTCTAGAAAGACTTATACCGCATGATTCTTTGCTTCTTCTTACTACTACGTACTACTTCGCCGACATGTGGGACAGCCAGCAGCATCCGGGTCGACGTAATACGTGTCATGCACCAGATTAGAGTGCAGAACGGAAGGGGGGCATCACCCCGGTCGTATCGCCTGGCCCTGTTTGGATACTCTAACTCGGTTAAAGGTTAGAGTTAGATTCTAATCCTGAACTAACCCTGAAGTAACTCTAGTGAAAGAGGTGTTTGGATGACAGGGTTAGATGGAGCGCGGATACGGCGAGGTGCCTTCATGGGCGGTGCGAGAGGGAGGGAGGGAGGGAGGGACATGACGAGAAGCTTCGAGGAAGTGGGGAGGGATCTGCTGCGGGGAGAGCGAGAGAAAAATGTGTTTTTTAGTGTCCCGAGAAGAACTAACCCAAATAAGCACCTCTTGGGTGGGTTAGATTTTTTTGGGTTAGTTGAGTTCAAACTAACCCAAACTAACTCTCACACATGGATCCAAACAGTAACCCAAACTAACCCTCCTGTTTGGATATTTTTGGGTTAGTTGAGTTCAAACTAACCCAAACTAACTCTAACACATGGATCCAAACAGTAACGCGTCGTCAAATCGCACAGCTCGACCTTTCCAGCAGTAAGTAAGTTGAATCCGCTACTCCCTCACCCTCCTCGCCTCTCTGTCAAATCGCCTACGCGAAAACTACCGCGCGTACTGCCCGGGAAAAGCCCCGCCCTCAACTTTTAACTACGTGAAAATAGTTCGAGCTTGTCCGTTCTATATAAATACTAATATTGTATGTTTATTCACCCGTGGGGTTGTTCAATGAATGGAGGGACGGGGAGCACAAGTGAACAATACTACTACTAGTAGTAGTAAGTAGGAGTCGTACAGGTAGTCACCTTAAATAGAGAGTTTCCTTTCTTTAATGCCACGTACACAAATTGAAACGCTTGTTGTGGAGAGAAAAAGATAATCACTCCACTATATATGTACGCAGGGGCCTGAGCGCTTGCTTTACTACAGTTGCTCTCTTCATTCTCTCATCCTCTCCAGATATAAACAAGACAGCGGTAGCGACATTTTCTCTCTGTTCACCGCTGGTCACAGATCCGGCCAGATCCCTTCGGCTGGTGTGTGTAGAGGACTAGGTGGATCATTCACGCGGTCATCGCCGGCGAGGGAGGAAACGCACAGCTGCCGGAGGGGCCCTATCCTCTGCCCGTGCCGTTCTCTCCGACACAGCGCCGGCTCGGGAGGTCCTCCGACCCTTCTTCCTCCCTGTTGTATTGTCCGCAGATCCGACTTGCCACCACCGACATCCCGACGACCCTCAGGTATAAGTCTTCGAAAGCGGCCTTGCTCTACTGCCCCAGCTCCCCACGTGTCTGCATGTGCATCTTTTTCTACTCCCATTAGCTCTTCCAAAGCCACCTAAATTTTTAGTATTATTAGAGGTAAAGCTACTTCATGCATTCGAATCTAGGGCTTTGTTCAAACAACGAAGAAAGGGGGGAAAGTTGTAGCATGAATCTAGGACTTGATTCAAAGAGGAAATAATATGGTGAAAGTAGTAGAGACCGGATACCGAACCGGTCTCTTGGTTGAAAAGGGAAATAATGGGAAAACTTAGTACAAACTGGATAAGGAACAGATCTATTATTGGTTGAAAAAAGGATAGAAAGTGGCGGCTGGTGGACAAGTCAACAGAGTATGTCAAGGATTAGATTTCTTGCCCTCACATAGTAAAAGGTCCCCAGGATTAGAATTGTTGCCCTCACATAGTAAAAGGTCTCAGGATTAGATTTGCTGCCCTCACATAGTAAAAGGTCTCCAGGATTAGATTTGCTGCCCTCACATAGTAAAAGGTCTCCAGGATTAGATTTGCTGCCCTCACATAGTACAAGGTCTCCAGGATTAGGTTTGCTGCCCTCACATAGTAAAAGGTCTCCAGGATTAGATTTGCTGCCCTCACATAGCATGAACAAACTCGGCATCACCACTTTATGCTTCCTTGTAGGTACATTGTGCTGATGCGTTCACTGTCGCATGTCCTTATACCGACCTTTTGCTGTTGTTAATGTAAGGGCGCATGTAAAATGAAGCGATCACACTGTTACCTTAGGGACATGTCTAACTAGTGTTATTGTTAATCTAATGCCTCCAGTGATAAGATGCAATTAAACTGGGTTACAAATGGCACTCCTACTGTTTTCCCCATTATGATAAGTAAGTTGCTCCTTTTCGCTGCTGAGTGTCCTGGTGTCCCCACGGTCCCATGCCCTTAAACCAACTCTTTAGCTGCTGTTGATTTACTGTATCTGGTAAACAAGCAATGCCACCATTAAAGTAATCCCATATTTGAGGAATCTCATTGTTGATCGTAATGCTTCTAGTAACATGAAGCATTGCTGACGTTTTAAAATTTCTAATGTCCTTGCGTGATTGCCATGAACATAATTAAGATGCTTCTTTTCATTTCATATATGTTTCGTATATTCTTATTGACCAGCAACTGTTTACTTTCTATCTTTTTGTGCAGATAGGGATATCCATTTCACCTTGTTGCTATTGTGATCTTTTGGTGAACTACACAAAACACTTTTTTTGGAATGAGTGTCTTGTGCAGTTCAACTAAAATATCACGTAGGCAACATCTCTCAATTTTGGTGGAACTGCACAAAATGGTGATTGGAGTTTCCAAAATCTCAGTCAAGTTCTGCTGGTAATCTCGTGCAACATTTTATTAGCCTTTGCAAGATGAGCCATCACTGTCACCACAATGGCACTTTATTTTAGTGGAACTGCACAAAAGGATAAGAAAATTATAGTTGCACCTTACATGATCCGGACAGCCAACCTTAATGTTCCTCAATTTTAGTGCAACTACTAAAGAAGAACCTGCCAGCTCACGAGAGCAAGTACTTCTTGCTAGCTGAATGATGCAATCTTTGCTTCATTTTAGGTGAACTGCAGAAAAAGGCGCATGAGTGAATCATGGAACTCCAGGCAGGCCTCATCCGAGTGGAGCTGCAGGTTGAGTTCAAGGAGGCCACTATTAAAGTGAAATCATGCTCTTCTTGTTTGTGTTGTGCAAACAGGAATACTCAACTACAGATGTTGTGACGGTTAAGAGCATTCGCCAAGTTCTTCGATTGTATGACATGGCTAGCCAAGATGGATTTAATCCCGATATTCACTTTATCAAAAGGCTCTAATGGGTTGGTTCTGAATCTTGCAAGCTGGGAATCAATGAGATGTGTAGGCATCTTTGTTGTACTTATTATTTGAATCTTATTTGTTGGTTCTGAATCTTGCAAGTTGGGAATCAATGAGATGTGTAGGCATCTTTGTTGTACTTATTATTTGGATCTTATTTGTTGGTTCTGACTCTTGCAAGCTGGGAATCAATGAGATGTGTAGGCATCTTTGTTGTACTTATTATTTGGATCTTATTTGTTGGTTCTGAATCTTGCAAGCTAGGAAACACGGCATGATGATGCAAAGGACAACAACCATAACAAACAGTTCAAACTTGGTAGTATTATCTTTGTGAAAGTGCGACAAATGTGCTGATCGTGTGCGCCCTGAGAATAATAATTCTAATTGTTGTGCATGTTGATCCCGTGGCACTGATAGAACGAGCCAATGCATTGCTTGTTTTAAGTATAAATTTCTATTAAAGCTAATTAAATTTAAGTAAAGTGACCACTAACTCCTGTTATTACAGTACCAATACAGACCCGCTCGTGAACCGACGTGTGGCCGGAGTAGGTTTCTTAATGGAGACGTTTGAATGCGCCGAGGGTGCATCTTCTGCCAGGTGTGCAACGGACGAGGGAGGGGTAGTAACTGTTGTCGCCTGTACACACTCAGTTTACTGTTGAATCCAGTTCCCCAAGAGCTGAAAAACGAACTGATGCCGCCGCCTACACACTCGTTCACTTGAAGAGACTCCAATGGCGATCCGAGGGTGAGCCTGCTGGATATGGACTTCAGCAAGGAATTCCCCTTTGAGTTCGCTGTTCAGTCCTATGGATGCACCAAGTTGAATGTGATGTACACCAACAATCCGGACTCGGTGAAGCTCTGCCTCGCCGAGTTCAAGCAGTACCTACAGGACGAGAAAGCACAAGGTTGCAGGACTAGACCTTGTGCCCATCCATTCATCTACTGACAGGGACCAGCGGATCGCCATCCCCCAGGTATGTGTGCGGGACGAGGTTCTCATCTACCACTTCTGTAGGGCCATCAAAGGTTCTAGAGCATTCGCAGGTTTCATCGGCAGCGCCGACTGCACCTTCGCTACGGTGGACAGAAGGAAGAACGTGACGATTCGGCCATCTGGTGCAACAAGCTTGTCGACATCCAGAAGCAATACAAGATCATCAGCAACGGGCAGGAGAAGGACTCCGTGGTTGACCTCGCCGAGACCATCATGGACCCCTGATAAGCCAACATGAAAGAAGACAACGATACCAAGGACCTGAACACGTGGGAGGTACCTCTGAATCTAGCCTACATAACCTACGTGGCCAAGGACGCATACGCATGCTACGACATGTACAGGCAGATCTTGGACATGAGGGCGTGTCTGCTTCCCGTAACCGACGAGTACACGGACAGTCGCAACGTCATGATCAAGCGTGTGCTAGGAAGGTCTAGATGTTGTACTTTATCTATTTATAAGCACCTTTATCATCTGAGTGTTTCATGCATTAGCCTATGTGTTGTAATTATCTGTTTTGTCCGAAATATTTCTTTTAAGAACCCATTAACCTGTTTGCTTTTTTTAGTGGCTATTTGCTTATGTATGTAACTAGTTCACTTGTCCATTAAAAAAACTAGTTTACTCGGCTGCCGTGCTTTGAATCTCCTTCCTCCCAACATATTCCCCTCCTCAGGTGGACCCAGTAGGTCTCGTACGCAGACATATGGGACCAACCACCTATCCATTTGTATTTATTTATTTTGTTCAATCTTTCGTCCTCTTCCTATACAGCGGCTGGCCATCATAGCCTATGGCGTTGGCCAGGCCATCCCTCTACTACCACACATTGTCCGGCGGCAGCAGCTCCACCGGCCCACCTTGCACCCGAACAAGTCAACCCTCGTACTCCCCTCCGCCTGCGTCTTCCCCCGCTCTGGTTCGTTCGGTCCGAGGTCTCGACGTCGTCCTCCGCCTTGGTGCTCTAGCCGGGGCGCCGCCGTCTATCGTTCCCAACATGGTCAGCAAAACAAGAGGAATCGGGACACAACTGTTCATCGAGAGGCTGATAGTCCCGGGCCCACCAGGTCCATGGCCTAGGTTTTGTTGTTTAACATGGGCAGCCCATGACATGTTTCAACATTTTTTGGATCCAGCAGGTATCAAACGGCCTCTGGGCCTCCCACCCTAGCTTGTCTATAACATCAGCAGCCCAAGTTATGTTTGTTTTTTCAAGACGACGCACAACTCAGTTCTATTTTTCGTTTTCATTAAATCCTATATCTGAATTTTCTCCCACTTTCTTTTTCGATGTAACTGAGTTTTCTCCCAATACTTTTCCCTAGAACCAACTCAATTGTCCCACGTCTAGCCTAAAAAATAATAATACCCCACGTACTATTAACTCATCAAATTTAAATGATATTTTATTTCGTAAGTTGAAAGTTCTTACAAAATAATAATAACAATTGTTTATATATAACTTGGCAAGTTAACTCCTAGTGATTGCATACATAAGCTTGCAAAGATTTTACTGACCAATGCAGTAATAGACGTGCAATCATGTGTTTATGTTTTGATAACATTTCTCCGTCTAGCCCAACATGATATTTTCACCCAGCCCAGCAAGTCCGCGGATTTCGAGAAAAATGCAAATTAGCTTTAAATTCTACCATATATATAAACGGGTTGCATAGATGCTACACCATTGTTTCACCCAGCCCACCAAATGGACTAAAAAACAAATGGACTGGCTGACATGTGGGCTAGTAGGTCGAAGCATAAGAAGGCGTTGGATTTACATTCAACGGCCGGCATTCTTCTTCAATCTCTCGTCTTCTTCCCCCAGCGCTGCCGGGACCGCCTGCTCCAGCCTTCGGCGTCCAGCGACGTTGTTTTGCGCTCCTCAGCGAAACGCTACCCCGCCGACGGCCAGGCCATCCCTCCACTCCGCACCTCCTGTTATTCTCTACCGAGTGTAGGCCCACCCCGCACCCGAACCAGTCAAGTTTCCCACTCCTCTCCGTCTGCGACTCCACTGCCGCGTCTTCCCCATCTCCGGGTCGTTCCAGTCTGGGGCCTCGCCGTCGTCCACCGCCTGGGTGCGCTCGGCGTGGCGTGGTCAACATACGAGAGTCATCGGAAGAGGACTGTACGTGGAGAGCCTGACGGCTGGGACCCACGAGGTCCATGGTCGCACGCAAGGAAAGTTCCTCCTTATTACGCACTGTATGTGGACTGTACATGGGAAGGGCTTCTGTATTTCGCAAAAAAAAACGTTCCCCCGGCTGACAGGTCGGACCCACCAGCTATATCTTCGCATGCAAGGAAGTGCATCCTTATTACGCACAAAAAAGGAATACCCCCTGCTAGCTGGGAACACCATAGTGGGTGGCTGACTTGTGGGCCTACTAAGTTGACGAGGACGAAGGGCTTTGTTGACTTAGTCAATATGAACGATTCTAGCTCCAGTGACCGTACGATGTCCATCCAACGGCAATAGTGCTTCTTCAACCTCTGGTCTTCTTGCTCCAGCCGCCCAAAGCAGCGCCGGTCGTGCCGCGTGCTCCTGCCTCCCATGGCCGGCTGTGATGCCGCGGAGGCCTCACCGCCCCCTACTACTCCCACCGCTGGCCAAGGCATCCCTCTACTCACCCACACCCCCTGTTATTCTGCGGCGATGGCAGCCTCACACCGTAGCCGAATCAGTGAATCCTCGTACTCCTCTCCGCGTGGGCATCCACTGCCGCGTCTTCCCTGGCTCCGCGTCGTCCCCTTCCTAGGCCTCGCCGTCGTCCACCGCCTTGGTGCTCTCGGCGCGGTGTGGTCAATGTGGTCAACGATCGACTTCCATCGGAAGAGTACTGTACATGGAGAGGCTGACAGCTGGGTCCACGGCCACAGCCCAATTTTTTTGTGATTTGCCAAGTAAGTCGCTTTGTTAGGCCTGTTGGGCTGCAAATCTTTCAAGACGTGGAGAGCTTCATTCGGCTGGCCGAGAAAATGGCCTATCAGTAATGAGAAATGGGTTGTACATTTTTAAAACACATCAAACCGGCAATTAGTTTCAAATTTCTTTTTTTCATTTCGAGATTTTAAATTGCATTGATTTTTATGCGTGGACAATTTGTTGGATTTTATATTGATATACATTTATTTTTAAAATTAGTTTGAATGTGACTTGAAATTTCAGGATTAAAAACAGTTCGAACCGCACTGAAATATGCAAAATTTCGTATAATTTTTTAACCGTGGCCACAATATGGGTTGTAATGCTAACAAAAAGAATATGGGCTTCAAAAAAACCTTAAGAATTAGCAAATGGGCTGTAAATTATTAGAAATAATGACAGATGGGATGTATGCTGTTTTCCACAGATTTGAGGCTTTCCTAAAAAAAGGTTGACGCACAAGCAGTGACTGTTGGATTTCCATCCAACGGCCGTCGTGCTTCTTCAATCTCTGCTCTTCCTGCTCCAGCCGCTGAAACAAGCGCAGGCGGGACTGCCTGCTCCCTCCTCCCCGTGGCCGACTGTGCCGCCGCGCAGGCCTCACCGCCCCACCATACTCCAATCGCTGGCCTAGCCATCCCTCTACTCACCCACACCTGTTGTTATTCTCCGGCGACGGCAGACGAACCAGTAAACCCTCGTACAGTCGTACTCCCCTCCGCGTGGGAAACAACTTCCGAGTCTTCCCTGCCTCCATGTCGTTCCCTTCCTAGGCCTCGCCGTCGTCCACCGCCCTGGTGCTCTCGGCGCGGCCTGGTCAACGTGGTCAACGACCGACATGCATATGAAGTGGACTGTACGTGGAGAGGCTGACAGCTGGGTCCACGGCCGCACACAAGGAAATGCCTCCTTATTACGCGCAAAATAATGATTCCTCCACCTGACATCTGGGACCCACCGAAAGGGCCTTTGTATTTCACAAAAAAAACGTTACCGCCGCTGACAGCTTGGACCCACCAACTATATCTTCGCACGCAAGGAAGTGCCTCCTTATTACGCACAAAAAAATGAATACTCCCCCTGCTAGCTGGGACCCAGTATAGTGGCAGGCTGACTTGTGGGCCTACTGAGTTGACGGGGACGGAGGGCTTTGTTAACTTAGTCAATATGCACGATTCTAGCTCCAGTGACCATACGATGTCCATCCAACGGCCGTAGTGCTTCTTCAACCTCTGGTCTTCTTGCTCCAGCCGCCCAAACCAGCGCCGGTCGTGCCTCATGCTCCTGCCTCCCGTGGCCGGCTGCGATGCGGCGGAGGCCTCACCGCCCCCTACTACTCCCACCGCTGGCCAGGCCATCCCTCTACTCACCCACACCCCCTATTATTCTGGGGCGACGGCAGCCTCACACCGCAGCGAACCAGTGAACCCTCATACTCCTCTACGCGTGGGCATCCACTGCCGCGTCTTCCCTGGCTCCGCGTCGTCCCCTTCCTAGGCCTCGTCGTCGTCCACCGCCCAGGTGCTCTCGGCGCGGCGTGGTCAACGTGGTCAAGGAACGGCTTCCATCGGACGTGGATTGTACGTGGAGAGGTTGACAGCTGGGTCCACGGCCGCAGCAAGGAAGTGCCTCCTTATTACGCGCAAAATAATTATTCCTCCACCTGACAACGGGGACCCACCGGACGGGCCACCGTATTTCACGAAAAAAACGTTTCCCCTGGCTGCTGGGACCCACCAGCTACATCTTCGCACGCAAGGAAGTGCGTCCGGGCAAAAAAATGATTCGCCCCCCTGACTGATGGGACCCACCAGCTACATCTTCGCACGCAAGGAAGTGCCTGACAGTCGGGACCCACCTGGTCTAAGCGTACGTAGTGTTGTCATTCTGGTCGCGAACGTGTACGTACATACTGGTCGATGTAGAGGCGCGCACGTGTCATAGTAGAGGCGCGCACGTAGCATGTACACGTACGTATAGCGGCCAGTGTGCAAGAAAGAAAATACGGCCACGTACGTACATACGGGCAGGGTCTCGAACGCCTACTCGCGCATATGTATGGCCAGGGCTCGTGTACATGGCTGGGTCAGAACGGAGAAACTGCGTCGTCGTCGTGTTCATGGGGAGCCAACCGGCTAGGTCAGAACGGAATGCGACGTCGTGTTCATCGGGAGGGCTTGGACGGAACAGCCGATGGAAATGAGGCCTGGCGTACCGCAGAACGGAGGAAACGGCCTTGTGTTCGACCGGCCACGGTTGAAACGGGATCCTGTTCATCAGGAGGGGTCTGGCGTACCGCAAAACGGAGGAAACGGACCTCCTACGGTCGAAACAGGGGTCCTGTTGATCGGGAGGGGTGCGGCGTACCGCAAAACGGAGGAAACAGACTTGTGTGGAGCGCTACGGTCGAAACGGGGGTCCTGTTCATCGGGAGGGGTGTGGCGTACCGCAAAACGGGACTCCACGGGATACTGTTCATCTCCACCGTCGACCCCCTCCAGCCTCCACGGGCTACTGTTCATCCACCGTCGACCTCCTCCAGCCTCCACCTGTGACTGTTCATCCACGGGCTCCTGTTCATCCAGCGTCCACCGCGTGCTACTCCACCGGCTACTGTTCAACCAGCCCTTTCCACGGGCTCCTATTCAACCACCCCTCCACGGGGCTACTGTTCATCCAGCCCTCCACTGTCTACTGTTCATCCTGCCCTCCACGGGGTGGTCCTATTCATCCAGCCCTCCACGGGGTCCTGTTCATCCAGCCCCAACCGGCTCGATCGATCAGGGTCCTGTTCATCCATAGGCAACACCACGGGGTTCTGTTCATCCACCCCCACCGGGAACTGTTCATCCAAACCCCCCAGCAACGCTCACTCTTCATCCAGAGGCAGCATCAATCGGCTTCAGTTAGCAGCAGTAGTGAAGGAATCACTCGATTGGGTTCAGTTAACAGCTATCGATCGATCGCTCGGGTTCAGTAACGCGTAGCCTGCAGTGCAATTGCTCGGGTTTAGTTAGAGCCCAACGCCTCGCTCGGGTTCAATTAGAGCCCAACGTCTCGCACCCACGCGCGTGCGTGTACGAGAGAAACGTGCATCGCTCGGCCCCT